>NC_069503.1:25111933-25411933 GCF_027579735.1 Bombina bombina | reverse complement strand
AGTGTGTATTAACCGTTTACTAGCACAGCGAGCTGCACAGTGTGTATTAACCCTTCACTAGCACAGAGAGCAGCACAGTGTGTATTAACCCTTCACTAGCACAGAGAACAGTACAGTGTGTATTAACCCTTCACTAGCACACAGAGCAGCACAGTGTGTATTAACCCTTCACTAGCACAGAGAGCAGCACAGTGTGTATTAACCCTTCACTAGCACAGAGAGCAGCACAGTGTGTATTAACCCTTCACTAGCACAGAGAGCAGCACAGTGTGTATTAACCCTTCACTACCACAGAGAGCAGCACAGTGTGTATTAACCATTCACTAGCACAGAGAGCAGCACAGTGTGTATTAACCCTTCACTAGCACAGAGAGCAGCACAGTGTGTATTAACCCTTCACTAGCACAGAGAGCAGCACAGTGTGTATTAACCCTTCACTGGTACAGAGAGCAGCACAGTGTGTATTATCCCTTCACTAGCACAGAGAGCAGCACAGTGTGTATTAACCCTTCACTAGCACAGAGAGCAGCACAGTGTGTATTAACCCTTCACTACCACAGAGAGCAGCACAGTGTGTATTAACCATTCACTAGCACAGAGAGCAGCACAGTGTGTATTAACCCTTCACTAGCACAGAGAGCAGCACAGTGTGTATTAACCCTTCACTAGCACAGAGAGCAGCACAGTGTGTATTAACCATTCACTAGCACAGAGAGCAGCACAGTGTGTATTAACCCTTCACTAGCACAGAGAGCAGCACAGTGTGTATTAACCCTTCACTAGCACAGAGAGCAGCACAGTGTGTATTAACCCTTCACTAGCACAGAGAGCAGCACAGTGTGTATTAACCCTTCACCAGCACAGAGAGCAGCACAGTGTGTATTAACCCTTCACTAGCACAAAGAGTTGAACAGCACTTAGTATCCCATTGCCTGGCACAAGCAGTAAAAGAACAATATTTATAACAATTATAAAACTATTTAAGACGACCAGACAGTGACACAAACTTATAATCACACAACACACACAATCTGACTCACTCACCCAGTAACAGCTGCAGAGGAAGTAAATTGGAGGGGAACAACAGAACACTGCAGCTCAACTCTAGACAGGAAATGTGAGGTTTTTTTGTTTGCTTTTTTAAAAAAAATCAACTTTAACGTAACAAACAACCAATAGACAGGCGACAACATGATTCCATATTTTTGAACCCCAAACGAACACCGCACCCATTCTGTATGACCTATTTTCTTGTCCTCGTATTCATTCATGATATATGCGTTATTCATCTCTAAATATAACTCCCCCCACCATTACGTATCTACCTTCTCTTTATAAGCATCCGCCAATCACAAAGCAATCCTTGGTTAGAATGTTAAAACTCGTTCACAGACGTTTGCGCATGCGAGATTGTATAGGAAAAAAGTGGAACTTTAGTTTGCACAATTGTTTCTGCCGTATCCTATTTGTAAATGTACCTTAATACGATAATAATAGATAGTTGTCACCGGCATTGAAAGGTTTATTTTTTGCAGGTCTGAATCGTATGTATATTATCGCCTAGATTTAGAGTTCTGCATTAGCCGTCAAAACCAGCGTTTGGGGGTCCGAACGCTGGTTTCGGCCGCCTGCTGGTATTTAGAGTCAGTCAGGAAAGGGTCTAACGCTCACTTTCCAGCCGCGACTTTTCCATACCGCAGATCCCCCTACGCCAATTGCGTATCCTATCTTTTCAATGGGATCTTTCTAATGCTGGTATTTAGAGTCTTGGCTGAAGTGAGCGTTAGAAATCTAACGACAAGACTCCAGCCGCAGAGAAAATCCAGGAGTTAAGAGCTTTCTGGGCTAACGCCGGTTCATAAAGCTCTTAACTACTGTGCTCTAAAGTACACTAACACCCATAAACTACCTATGTACCCCTAAACCAAGGCCCCCCCACATCGCCGCCACTCTAATACATTTTTTTAACCCCTAATCTGCCGACCGCACACCGCCGCAACCTACGTTATCCCTATGTACCCCTAATCTGCTGCCCCTAACATCGCCGACACCTATATTATATTTATTAACCCCTAATCTGCCACCCCCAATGTCGCCGCCACCTACCTACAATTATTAACCCCTAATCTGCCGACCGGACTTCACCACTACTATAATAAAGTTATTAACCCCTAATCCGCCTCACTCCCGCCTCAAAAACCCTATAATAAATAGTATTAACCCCTAATCTGCCCTCCCTAACATCACCGACACCTAACTTCAAGTATTAACCCCTAATCTGCCGACCAGATCTCGCCGCTACTCTAATAAATGTATTAACCCCTAAAGCTAAGTCTAACCCTAACACTAACACCCCCCTAAGTTAAATATAATTTTTATCTAACAAAATAAATTAACTCTTATTAAATCAATTAATCCTATTTTAAACTAAATACTTACCTGTAAAATAAACCCTAATATAGCTACAATATAACTAATAATTATATTGTAGCTATTTTAGGATTAATATTTATTTTACAGGCAGCTTTGTATTTATTTTAACCAGGTACAATAGCTATTAAATAGTTAATAACTATTTAATAGCTACCTAGTTAAAATACTTACAAAATTACATGTAAAATTAATCCTAACCTAAGTTACAATTAAACCTAACACTACACTATCAATAAATTAATTAAACTACCTACAATTATCTACAATTAAACCTAACACTACACTATCAATAAATAAATTAAATACAAATACCTACAAATAAATACAAATAAATACACTAACTAAAGTACAAAAAATAAAAAAGAACTAAGTTACAAAAAATAAAAAAAGAACTACATTACAAAAAATAAAAAAATAATTTACAAACATTATAAAAAATATTACAACAATTTTAAGCTAATTACACGTACTCTAAGCCCCCTAATAAAATAAAAAAGCCCCCCAAAATAAAAAAATGCCCTACCCTATTCTAAAATAAAAATTGAAAAGCTCTTTTACCTTACCAGCCCTTAAAAGGGCCTTTTGCGGGGCATGCCCCAAAGAATTCTGCTCTTGTGCCTGTAAAAAAAACATTCAATCACCACCCACATACCCCTAATCTAACCCAAACCCCCCTTAAATAAACCTAACACTAAGCCCCTGAAGATCTTCCTAAGTTGTCTTCACCACGCCGGGTATCACCGATCCGTCCAGAAGAGGGTCCGAAGTCTTCCTCCTATCCGGGGCTGAAGAGGTCCATCATCCGGCTGAAGTCTTCCTCCTATCTGGGGCTGAAGAGGTCCATCATCCGGCTGAAGTCTTCATCCAAGCGGGGGCTGAAGAGGTCCATCATCCGGCTGAAGTCTTGTATCAAGCGGCATCTTCAATCTTCTTTCTTCCGGCTCCATCTTCATCCCGCCGACGAGGAAGATCCATCCTGGTCGACGACTTCCCGACGAATGACGGTTCCTTTAAGGGACGTCATCCAAGATGGCGTCCCTCGAATTCCGATTGGCTGATAGGATTCTATCAGCCAATCGGAATTAAGGTAGGAAAATTCTGATTGGCTGATGGAATCAGCCAATCAGATTCAAGTTCAATCCGATTGGCTGATCCAATCAGCCAATCAGATTGAGCTTGCATTCTATTGGCTGATCGGAACAGCCAATAGAATGCGAGCTCAATCTGATTGGCTGATTGGATCAGCCAATCGGATTGAACTTGAATCTGATTGGCTGATTCCATCAGCCAATCAGATTTTTCCTACCTTAATTCCGATTGGCTGATAGAATCCTATCAGCCAATCAGAATTCGAGGGACGCCATCTTGGATGACGTCCCTTAAAGGAACCGTCATTCGTCGGGTATTCGTCGGCCAGGATGGATGTTCCGCGACGGCAGGATGAAGATGGAGCCAGAAGAAAGAAGATTGAAGATGCCGCTTGATAGAAGACTTCAGCCGGATGATGGACCTCTTCAGCCCCGCTTGGATGAAGACTTCAGCCGGATGATGGACCTCTTCAGCTCCGGATAGGAGGAAGACTTCAGCCGGATGATGGACCTCTTCAGCCCCGGATAGGAGGAAGAATTCGGACCCTCTTCTGGACGGATCGGTGATACCCGGCGTGGTGAAGACAAGGTAGGAAGATCTTCAGGGGCTTAGTGTTAGGTTTATTTAAGGGGGGTTTGGGTTAGATTAGGGGTATGTGGGTGGTGGGTTGTAATGTTGGGGGGGTATTGTATGTTTTTTTTACCAGGCAAAAGAGCAGAATTCTTTGGGGCATGTCCCGCAAAAGGCCCTTTTAAGTAAGGTAAAAGAGCTTTTCAATTTTTATTTTAGAATAGGGTAGGGCATTTTTTTTATTTTGGGGGGCTTTTTTATTTTATTATGTGTAATTAGCTTAAAATTGTTGTAATATTCCTATAATGTTTGTAAATTATTTTTTTATTTTTTGTAACTTAGTTCTTTTTTTATTTTTTGTACTTTAGTTAGTTTATTTATTTGTAGGTATTTGTATTTAATTTATTTATTGATAGTGTAGTGTTAGGTTTAATTGTAGATAATTGTAGGAAGTTTATTTAATTAATTTATTGATAGTGTAGTGTTAGGTTTAATTGTAACTTAGGTTAGGATTTATTTTACAAGTACTTTTGTAATTATTTTAACTAGGTAGCTATTAAATAGTTATTAACTATTTAATAGCTATTGTACCTGGTTAAAATAAATACAAAGTTGCCTGTAAAATAAATGTTAATCCTAAAATAGCTACAATATAATTATTATTTATATTGTAGCTATATTAGGGTTTATTTTACAGGTAAGTATTTAGCTTTAAATAGGAATCATTTATTTATTAAGATTTATTTTATTTCGTTAGATAAAAATTATATTTAATTTAGGGGGTGTTAGGATTAGGGTTAGACTTAGCTTTAGGGGTTAATACATTTATTAGAGTAGCGGTTAGGTCCGGTCGGCAGATTAGGGGTTAATACTTGTAGGTAGGTAGCGGCGACGTTGGGGGGCAGATTAGGGGGTAATAAATATAATATAGGGGTCGGCGGGGGTTAGGGGCAGCAGATTAGGGGTTCATAGGGATAACGTAGGTTGCGGCGGTGTACGGAGCGGCAGATTAAGGGTTAATAGTATAATGCAGGGGTCAGCGATAGCGGGGGCGGCAGATTAGGGATTAATAAGTGTAAGGTTAGGGGTGTTTAGACTCGGGGTACATGTTAGGGTGTTAGGTGCAGACTTAGGAAGTGTTTCTCCATAGGAAACAATGGGGCTGCGTTAGGAGCTGAACGCTGCTTTTTTGCAGGTGTTAGGTTTTTTTTCAGCTCAAACGGCCCCATTGTTTTCTATGGGGGAATCGTGCACAAGCATGTTTTTGAAGCTGGCCGCGTCCGTAAGCACTGCTGGTATTTAGAGTTGCAGTTGCGGTAAATTATGCTGTACGCTCCCTTTTTGGAGCCTAACGCAGCCCTTCTGTGAACTCTAAATACCAGCGGTATTTAAAAGGTGCGGGGGGAAAAAAGCACACGTAGCTAACGCACCCCTTTGGCCGCAGAACTCTAAATCTAGGCGTATGTTTTAAATTATAGTGATTCAAAATTCAATTTTAATTCAATTCGAATTCAATTCTCTTTGATTTTTCCTAATTTTTTTTATGCTTTGCTGTGCGTGATGGCCATATTATTTCAAGTCATGTTTTCTGAGATCTGATTATCTACTTGGACATACGATTTATTTAATGCCTAGACCTCCAAGGGCTACAACCTCAATAAAATACATTTTACGATTCAGACCTGCAAAAATAAACCTTTCAATGCCGGTGACAACTATCTATTATTATCGTATTAAGGTACATTTACATATAGGTTACGGCAGAAACAATTGTGCGAACTAAAGTTCCACTTTTTTTGTTCCTATACAATCGCGCATACGCAAAAGTGTGTGAACGAGTTTTAACATTCTGATCAAGGATTGCTTTGTGATGTTTTTAAAGTTAGGGGAGTTATGCGGCCATATTTCGATCAACTCATGTATCATGGAGGATTAGTAGGACAAGGAAATAAGTAACACCAAAGGGATGCGGTGCAGGCGGATGTTAGTTTGGGGTTCAAAAATATGGGATTATGTTGTGTCGGGTGTTGACTGTCCCTTTAATGTCCATTCACAGTGGTTTATGCTGATTGTCATTTATAAGGTAACCACTGTGACGGCTCCCCTTCTGTTCCACCAACGGATCCTTCCAGCACCTGGAACCAGCCTTTATGTAGCGAAAGCAAAGGGACTTAGCGATTCCCACCCAAATAACTAGACAACTAGCATTTAGGTGAAACAAAGAAGAACATTTTATTAGGGAAAACACACAACATTTATACACAAAACTCATCTTGATAAGAGCATGGTTCATCCCACAATATTCCCGCCCCTCTAGACAGGCTGGCGCCTCCATAGAGTTCATTGTTCCCCAGTGCCCAGTGGTACATTGATGCTGCATTCGGAGTGTTCCTGGGGGAGCGGTGGCACTTCCAGGGTGTCGTTGGAAAGCCCTTGGCCTCCAGCTGCTTCAATCCAAAAAACGCCTTGATCCATGACTGGGGGTCGGAGTTATGGGCTACCCAACGTACACTGGGAAAGCCACTGGAAGATGGGTGTAGAAGGGGTATCCAAAAAACCCCAGTTCCCAAGAAGGCTCACCCCTGGCAATAACCCCACCTCTAGTCCTCCCTGAGAGGTAGTAATCCCTAAAAGAATGGAGCTCTAGCACAAGGAGCCAATGGAGTGACCTGGTTTAATGGGGACCGGGAATCCAAGCTGAGGCGGCCAGCCGGCCGGCAGTTCCATGGGCCAGGCCAGCCGAAAGACGGTCTTCCAAGTAAGGCTCGGAAACCCCGGTTCCCAATGAAGCTCACCTCCAGCAATTTACCCACATATTGCCTTTCACAAGGGGTAACAGTCCCCAAAAGAGCAGAGCTCTGGGGCAAGAAGCCTCCCAAGTGGCTGGAGGTGAAGTTTACAGGAGGGTTCTGGGTGCAGTGGCAAGCCGGCAGTTCCAGGCGCCCGGCTGGACAGAGGACAGTGAAGGGCCTTCCATAGGGGCCTTCCATAGATGTATGGCTGTACTTTCTTGAGGGCCTATACCAGGGCCAGGCATTCCTTTTCCAACGCCGCATAGCCTACCTCCCTGGGCAACAGCTTCCTACTGATGTAGACTATGGGGTGGTCTTGTCCTCCTTCATTTACCTGGCGGCTTAACACTGCTCCCAATCCGAACATGGAGGCATCAGTGTGAATACAAAATTGTTTGGTGGAGTTAGGAGCGCCCAGGACAGGGGCAGAGACCAAGGCAATCACCTCACCTCTAGTCCTCCCTGAGATGTAGTAATCCCCAAAAGAGTGAAGCTTTAGCACAAGGAGACGCTGGAGCAACTTGGGTTAACGGGGACCCAGGAATCCTTATTGAGGCGGCCGGCTGGCAGTTCCATGGGCCTGGCCAGCTTAATGACGGTCTTCCAAGTAAGGCTCAGAAACCCTGGTTCCCTATGGAGCTCACCTCCAGCAATTGGCCCACATCTTACCCTCCCCAAGGGGTAACAGTCCCCAAAAGAGCGGAACTCTGGGGCAAGGAGGTGAAGTTCACCGGAGGGTGCTGGGTGTGGTAGCCGGCTGGTAGGTCCAGGTGCCCGGCTGGCCAGAGTGGGATGGGTTGTCCACAACCAGCTCTTTCAAGACAAAGTTGCAACACAAAAAACAACAACAGGGGGTGAGGTAGTAGGGGTTTAACCCTTGCAGCCCGGTCTTCGTGACAACCACTGTGAATGAACATTAAGAACAAGAAAGCTCCAAAATGTACAAGGCTGAAGTTGGCTTCTTATTCAGTCAGCTTCTTATTCTGCAACTGATTACAATTTGCAAAAATAAAGATTTATAAACAAAGATTAGCGCTGCAGAATCTGTTGACGCTCTACAAATAACCGATAATAATAATAATCATAAAATAGAATTACTTTTATTTTAAATAAAATAATACACTTTCCAAAAACCTAAACAAACTTACATTTTATATTAAAAATAATCTTATGTTGCAATAAACAGATGGCAAACATGGCACAATTTTGATTATGTTTTAAATAAGTAACTGATATTTTAAATGGGATAAAATCCTTTGGGCCACTCATTTATATATGAATATGTACAGGGCGTGAACCCCATCATACAACAGATGTTATCAGCCTGGCCCAACGCTCTTTATGGCAAACAAATTGGGGACAACCTTGTCACTTCATATATTTTGCAAAAAAAAAACCCCACTATTTGGTATACACTTAAACACATAGGTAGATCTGCAGAAAAGGAGCCCAAAAAATAAAACTTAACTTTTACTGTCAAATCGTTGAGGCTCTAAGAAAGCCCAGGAGAAACGTGCGTTAGGTGTTTGCCTGTCTGTGAGTAATCTGCACATGGTTATACTTTATTTGTGTGCTCTCTGTGATTGATATACAGGTAATTCTGGTAATTCCTTAGTCACTGTAAGCCGTACCTTTTGCACAATAACTGTAAGCAGCTGCCTACCAAGAGAGAGTCTGATCAGCCCCACCCTTCACTCACCTTTGTGGGTAGCGCCAAATCATAGTCAGTAGTTTATTAGGGATCTTTTTCTATCTCGGGGGACATCTTACAATGGGCCTCTGACAGTGTTGGATTACGCTTAATTTTGCAAATTTACGGCTAGATTACGAGTTTTGCGGTAAGAGGCTTGCGGGGCTAACGTGCAGTTTATTGTCACCGCTCACTTACCTGCAGCGCTGGTATTATGGGTTTTTATAAACCCGGCGTTAACAGACAAGAAGTGAGCATAGAGCTAAATTGAGCTCCACACCTCACTCCAATACCAGCGCTGCTTAAGTCAGCGGTGAGCTGGTTGTATGTGCTCGTTCACAATTTCCCCATAGGAATCAATGGGGAGAGCCGGCTGAAAAAAAGTCTAACACCTGCAATAAAGCAGCGTACAGCTCAGTAACTCAGCCCCATTGATTCCTATGGGGTAATAAAAGTTATGTTTACACCTAACACCCTAACATGAACCCCGAGTCTAAACACCCCTAATCTTACACTTATTAACCCCTAATCTGCAGCCCCCGACATCGCCGATACCTACATTATATTTATTAACCCCTAATTTGATGCCCCCAATGTCGCCGCCACTATACTAAATGTATTAACCCCTAAACCTAAGTCTAAGGCTAACCCTTACACCCCCTAACCTAAATATAAATAAATTAAATATAAATAAAAATTACTATTAACAACTAAATATTTCCTATTTAAAACTCAATACTTACCTGTAAAATAAACCTAAGCTAGCTACAATATAACTAATAGTTACATTGTAGCTATCTTAGGTGATATTTTTATTTTACAGGCAAGTTTGTATTTATTTTAACTAGGTAGAATAGTTACTAAATAGTTATTAACTATTTAATAACTACCTAGCTAAAATAAATACAAATTTACCTGTAAAATAAAACCTAGCATAAGTTACACTAACACCTAACCGAACACTACAATTAAATTAATAACTTAAATTAAATACAATTAAATAAATTAAATAAAATTATCTAAAGTACAAAAAAAAAACAACACTAAATTACAGAAAATAATAAGCAAATTACAAGATATTTAAACTAATTACACCTAATCCAATAGCCCTATCAAAATAAAAAAAAGCCCCCCGGAAAAAAAAAAACCCTAGCCTAAACTATACTACCAATGGCCCTTAAAAGGGCCTTTTGTAGGGCATTGCCCCAAAGAAATCAGCTCTTTTACCTGAAATAAAAATACAAACAACCCCCCCAACAGTAAAACCCACCACCTACACAACCAAACCCCCCAAATAAAAAACCCTAAGCTCCCCATTGCCCTGAAATGGGCATTTGGATGGGCATTGCCCTTAAAAGGGCAGTTAGCTCTTTTGCGGCCCAAAGCCCTAACCTAAAAATAAAAATAAAACCCACCCAATACATCCTTAAAAAATCCTAACACTACCCTCTGAAGATCCACTTACAGTTTTGAAGATCCGACATTGAAGAAGTCCTCAACGAACCCGGGAGAAGTCTTTATCTAAGCCGGGAGAAGTTGTCCTCCAGACGGGCAGAAGTCTTCATCCAGACGGCATCTTCTATCTTCATCCACCGGCGCAGAGCAGGTCCATCTTGAAGACATCTGGTGCGGAGCATTCTCTTCTTTCGACAACTAACGACGAATGACAGTTCCTTTAAGTGACATCATCCAAGATGGTGTCCCTTAGATTGCGATTGGCTGATAGAATTCGTCTGGATAAAGACTAGACTTCTGCCCGTCTGGAGGACCACTTCTCCCGGCTTGGATGAAGACTTCTCCTGGCTTCGTTGAGGACTTCTTGCCGCTTCGATGAGGACTTCTCCCGGCTTTGTTGAGGAAGGATGTTCAAAAGTTTAAGTGGATCTTCAGGGGGTAATGTTAGGATTTTTTAAGGGTGTATTGGGTGGGTTTTATTTTTAGGTTAGGGCTTTGGGCCTGCAAAAGAGCTAACTGCCCTTTTAAGCGCAATGCCCATCCAAATGCCCTTTTCAGGGCAATGGGGAGCTTAGGTTTTTTTAGTTAGGGTTTTATTTGGGGGGTTTGGTTGTGTGGGTGGTGGGTTTTACTGTGGGGGGTTGTTTGTATTTTTATTTCAGGTAAAAGAGCTGATTTCTTTGGGGCAATGCCCCGCAAAAGGCCCTTTTAAGGGCTATTGGTAGTTTAGTTTAGGCTAGGGTTTTTTTTTATTTTTTTTTATTTTTTTTTATTTTGATAGGGCTATTAGATTAGGTGCAATTAGTTTAAATATCTTGTAATTTGTTTATTATTTTCTGTAATTTAGTGGGGGTCTTGTACTTTAGATAATTTTATTTAATTGTATTTAATTTAGGTAATTAATTTAATTGTAGTGTTCGGTTAGGTGTTAGTGTAACTTATGTTAGGTTTTATTTTACAGGTAAATTTGTATTTATTTTAGCTAGGTAGTTTTAAAATAGTTAATAACTATTTAGTAACTATTCTATTTAGTTAAAATAAATACAAACTTAGCTGTGAAATAAAAAATAAACCCTATGCTAGATACAATGTAATTATTAGGTTTATTTTACAGGTAAGTATTTAGTTTTAAATAGGGATTATTTAGGTAATAATAGTAATTTTTATTTAGATTTATTGTAATTATATTTAAGTTAGGGGGTGTTAGGGTTAGATTTAGACTTAGGTTTAGGGGTTAATACATTTAGTATAGTGGCAGCGACATTGGGGGCGGCAGACTAGGGGTTAATAAATGTCGATAGGTGGCGACGATGTTAGGGACGGCAGATTAGGGGTTAATAAATGTAGATAGGTGGCGGCGATGTTAGGGGCGGCAGATTAGGGGTTAATAATATTAAAGTAGTGTTTGCGAGGCGGGAGTGCGGCGGTTTAGGGGTTAATATGTTTATTACAGTGGTGGCGATGTCCGGAGCAGCAGATTAGGGGTTAAAATTTTACTGTTTGCGATGCGGGAGGGCCTCGGTTTAGGGGTTAATAGGTAGTTTATGGGTGTTAATGTACTTTTTAGCACTTTAGTTAAGAGTTTTATGCTACAGCTTTGTAGTGTAAAACTCTTAACTACTGACTTGCGTTAGGAATCTTGCGGGATAGGCTGTACCGCTCACTTTTTGGCCTCCCAGGACAGACTTGTAATAACGGTGCTATGGAAGTCCCATTGAAAAAAGACTATACGCAATTTGCGTAAGTCGGTTTGCGGTAAGGCCAAAAAAGTGTGCGGTGACCCTAAACCTGCAAGACTCGTAATACCAGCGGGCGTGAAAATGCAGCGTTAGGACCTGTTAACGCTGCTTTTTCACCTAAACGCAAAACTCGTAATCTAGCCGTTAGAGCCTCAACTATTATTGTTTTATTTTGAAATAGACAATTGTAGTGTTTAATCCAGATGCTCCGACACTGCTACCTTGTTTTTAAATGCGTGGTTTTTATATACTATGTAGGGTGTTTGTATTTTAATATTTCACAGTAAAAGATGTTTTATTTTTTTGGCTCCCTTTCTGCGGATCTACCTATGTGTTTAAGTGTGTGCCAAATAGTGGTTTTCTTTTTTGGGGGGATTACACTGTATACCAACCATTAGGGCACCCCCCGCACTCCCCTAAGGAATATGAGTGTATGGGCTATAGATGGAGACATAATTTGATGAATAAGGCCGTTCTATACCTATCTCATTGATATACACTTCATATATTTTACCTTTTATGAATAAGTAACTGGTTTAAAAGGGTTAAAATCCTTTGGACCATTAATTTCTGCGTGGATACAAACACGGCGTGAAGCCCTACATAGGATAAACATGTTTTCAGCCTGGCCCAATGGTTTCTATGGCAAAAAAACTATTTCATGTATGAAACAGAAAAAGGAGAGTGTTGCGCTAAAAATGACACAGCCAGTCCAAGGAAATCCCTCCACAAGGATAACCAGAAAATGGAAATTAAAATAAAAAGGAAAAGGACGGCGCTAGAGGCGGAGTGTGAAACAAAGTAACAATATATATATAATATATTAACACCAATATAAATATACTGTGTATCAAAACAGCCCAAAATAGCTTCTAATATAAGTGAAAGTGAAACCTGAATAGGTGCTATTGATATGTGACACTCTGTAAAACAATAAGGAACCGATAGCTCAAACAACCAATTAAAGGTGCATTGGTAAGGAAAATAATCCTATTGCCAATCTATTCTATAAATGACACAGGTGCTCTGGCTAAACGTCAAGCGTAACCAGTAGCACACGTTTAACAAAAGTATATATAACACATTCGTGGGGAAGTGAGGAACGAAATAGTCACATGGACAATGTGTAGTGCATAAAATTTGAGTCCTAATGAATAAAGGGTTAATCAGCGATATGCTGGCTAAAAAGTGCTGTAACACGGAGGGTAGCTAAAGTTCTATTTAAACAAAGACGTAAATAGCGCAGTACCTCAAAAGGAAAAAAGTCAAAAGATATATATATATATGTTAAAACAATATTGTTTAATGATGACAATATCAGTGAAAATATATAAAATGTAGCAAGCCTAAATAAATGTATTAGTGAATGAATATCTAATGTGGATACAATATAAAAAAAAGAGTATAAAAAACTAATATTTAGCTATAGTTCGGACGTCTCCCAAGGATTCATAAAAAATATAGAATATACATTAAGATAGTAACACGATTGCAAAAACCTGTCACCTAAAAATGCCACCTGACAATCAGTGTGCTATGTACACTAGGACAAAAAATAAGTAATAGAAAAAATAGAATAATTCATCTGTCACAGTTCTGATGGAATGTATTAATTATTTCCAATGGGATATACGTATAGGATAAAGATTTGTGTGTGATCACCTTCAATCATAGCGATATTTTGTACTGAGGAACAAATGATACTTGTCACAGTATGTAGAGAAATCCCGAGCTATACCTTCTTACTATGCAAGACAGCATTTCAATAGCCGGATAGTTACCTTCAGTGTAACTCAAGTGTACAGTCACAAGTTTTTTGCAAAAAGCCCGTACTCACGGTGTAATGTTAACGTAAGCATCAATTAATCTTCTTTGACATAAGAGTCAGTACACTTTTTAAAGTAATAATTTATTTGTATCATGTTGAAGAATGGGTAAATACTGATTATTGAAGTATTACCCATTCCTACATATGAGTTAGTTTGCTAGCTACCTTGCTGAGATAGTGTTTCAATAAGAATGGTGGCTACGACATGTAACACTGAATAGCAGGGTAGCTAGCTTAAGACTACTGAAGTCTGAATGAATGTTAGCTAACAGTGAAATATAAAAGTTCTTTCCGTGGTAGCTGTAGAGAAGAGATGAGGAGTATTCAGATACTGTCCGTTTGGTGATCCACAGTGAGTTAAGTTGGAAGTTAGAGCTGGCGAAACCAGGCTGCAGCTGCACGCTGTAGGAACCGCTGAGAGAGACGCTGTGAGGTCGGGCACAGGATGGTGATGTCACGGACCACACAGGAACAGGATCCGTAGCAGGAGGCAAATGGAGAGCCGGTTCAGGAAACAGCTTTGGAAGCAAATGGAATTAAATGTTCCAACAGTAGAGAAACAAAACAAATAATGTAGCCGGAGGTAAGTAGCAGGAATTCTCAATCCACTTTGGCTGAAAAGAGAGCGTATTGAGTTAGAGGCTGGATACTTCAATACCAAGCAAGGATATGAAGTATCCAGCAGTTTTTATAGGGAGACCGAAAAAAGAACCTCCCCTTAAAGGAGAAGTATATTACAGGACCCCCCCTTAACAAACTGCTCCGAGGTTCAGGGCCTAGGACGATCAGGATTCCGTCGGTGAAAAAGGGAAACCAATCATGGAGCCGATAGATTAGTAGAAGGTTCCCAGGAATCCTCCTCGGATGGGTAACCTTTCCAGTGCACCAAGTACTGTAGGCGACCAGAAACCTTTCTGGAATCAAGAATGGCCTCCACCTCATATTCAGTGTCGGGTGAGATTGGTAACACCTCTGATGAAGGAGCATGAAGGATACGAAGAGTTTTATATGGTTTGAGCAGGGAAACGTGGAAAGTGGAATGCATTCGAAGTAGACATGTGCATAGCGAAAAAATTTGGTTCGGTTCGGGTCGATTCTGAATTTTTCGAAGTTCGGTTCGGATCGATTCGAATTCAGAAAATTCTGAATCGATTCATTTCGGATTAATTCGGATTCGAAGAAATTCGCCTGGATTCGGTTTGGTTCGATTTGGTTCGGAAATTCGGAATTTCGGTAAGTGTTAGGTGGGATTAGACTAGTATAATGTACAGTATATTAGGTGTGTAACCCAATAACCTAACATACTGTACAATACTAGTGTAATCCAATGGCCATCCGAATTTACGAATAAATTCGAACTAATTCGGATCGATTCAGAAAATTCGGCAGAATTTTAATTTGGAAATTCGTTTCAATCCGAATCGCCGAATTTGCCGAATTTTCCGAATTTCCCAATCGAACCGAACCCAATCGCACATATCTAATTCGAAGATGAGGTGGAAGCTGGAGTGTGACAGCATTCTCATTAACAATTTTGGATATGGGAAACGGTCCAATAAACAACTTATTAAATTTCCTACAGGGTACAGTTAAACGTAGGTGTTTGGTTGACAACTCAACCAGATCACCAGTAGCATATGGAGGTGGGGGGCTACGTCGAAGATCATAATAATGTCTACGGATGTCTGGATGTAAATGAAAAGTGGGGTGATACCCATGGTTTACAAAGAAGAGTGTCATTTTCGAAGTTGAGTGGACAGTGTTATTGTGCGCGAACTTAGCTATTGGAAGCAGGGACGTCCAATTATTATGATGTTGGGTGGTATAGCATCTAATATATTCCTCTAACCAATGGTTAATTCGCTCAGTTTGCCCATTAGATTGAGGGTGGAAAGCAGTGGTTAGTCTTTGATTAATTTTGAGAGTGTTGCACAACTGTCTCCAAACTTTAGAGGTAAATTGTGTACCCTTGTCGGTGGTAATAGTGTTTGGTAAACCATGAAGATTTATAACATGATTTATAAGTAAGTCAACAGTTTCGAGAGCAGTTGGCAATTTGTGATAGGCTGCAAAATGGCCATTTCAGTGAACAGATCAACTATTACAATTATTGCATTATTTTTATTGGATAACGGAAGGTCAACAATAAAATGTATTGCTATATCCCTCCAGGGCCTGTCAGGGACTGGTAGAGATAAAAGGTAACCCCCCTCCCCCCCTTTCCTCCTATCTACTTTCCCTTATCGCCTTGAGACCCTCACGGGTGATTAGTACACTATCTATAAGTACCCAATAGATAGATAGATGGATAGATAGATAGGTTTTTTCCTGCTAGATTTACAGGTTGTACAGACAGTACAAGACTCAACATACTTTTTAGTATCTTGGTGTATACTAGGCCACCAGTAAAACCTTTTAATTAATTCAGTAGTTTTATTCATACCTGGGTGTCCCGATAGATGTGAATCATGACATACATTTAGGATTTGTTCCCTAAGTGATGGGGGAATGTAGAGTTTTTTTGTCATGGAATAATAACCCGTCAGAGCCTTTTTGTAAGTCATATTGTGATGTTGTGTCATCAGATGACTGTAGTTCCTTAAGGTTATAGTTTGTTATGGCTAACGTACCTAGGATGTTATTCAAAGGAATAAGTGATTCTTTATTTTGAGTGGTTTGTGGTTTAAATGGTAGTCTAGAAAGGATGTCAGTCTTGGTATTTTTATGTGCTGGTCTGTAGGTGATAATGTAATTAAATCGTAAAAAAAAGACTCCATCTCACTTGCCTAGAAGTTAAAACTCGTGATGTTTTTAAATACTCAAGGTTGCGATGGTCAGTATAAATAATGATTGGTTCAACAGTACCCTCAAGTAAATGTCTCCAGTTTTCAAGTGAACTTTTCACTGCCAATAATTCTTTTTCACCAATATGGTAATTCAACTCAGGAGGTGTTAGTACACGTGAGTAGAAAGCAACAGGATGGGAGGTCTTAGTGAATGGATCTTCCTGAGATAAAATTGCGCCGATGGCATAATGAGATGCATCTACCTCTAATGTATATTGGAGTTGGGGGTTAGGATATGAAACAATAGGTGCAGAGGTGAAAGCTGATTTTAAGAAGTTGAATGCTTTCTCAGCGGAGTCGTTCCAAATGAATGGAGAATCAATTTTAGTGAGGTTGGTTAATGGCTTTACTATAGCAGAGAAGTTTCTTATAAATTTTCTATAGAAGTTGGAAAAACCTAGAAACTTTTGGACGTGTTTCCTAGTTTTAGGTCTGGGCCAGTCAAGAATAGTCTGTATCTTTGATTTTTCCATAAAAATACCCTTAGGTGAAATATGATAGCCCAGGAAAGTTATCTCAGTTGAATGGAAAGTACACTTTTCTGGCTTAACATATAGGTGATGTGCTTGTAGCCTAGAGAGTACAGTTCTGACGTGTCTGACATGCTCTGTAAGATCTGCTGAGAATATTAGAATATCATCTAGATAGATGACTAGAAATGTATCTAATAAGTCTCGGAATACATCATTGATAAACCTTTGGAAGGTGGCAGGAGCGTTACACAGTCCAAAAGGCATCACTGTGTATTCGAATAACCCGTATCTAGTACGAAAGGCAGTTAGCCACTCATCACCAGAGCGAACACGAATCAAATTATATGCTCCCCTAAGATCTAATTTGGTATAAATAGATGAGCCTTGCAATCTCTCAATCAGCTCAGGGATGAGTGGCAACGGGTATCTGTCCTTTTTAGTGATCTTATTAAGTTCTCGATAATCCACTATGGGGCGAATAGTTTTATCTTTATTAGTGACAAAAAATATGCCAGCCCCTGCTGGTGAGGTAGAGGGTCTAATAAATCCTTTCCTGAGGTTCTCATTGATATACTCTTTTAAGGTATCAAGTTCAGGTTTTGATAGAGGAAATATATGACCGTAAGGAACCTTTGACCCGGGTATAAGTTCAATGGGGCAATCATAATCCCTATGGGGTGGTAGTGTTACTGCCTCTCTTTTGTCATATACCTGTATGAAATCTGAGTAAAAGTGGGGTATATGTTGTTCAGAAATATGTAATAATGGATGTGGTAGGAAACAGGTGGAGTTACAATATGAGGAATGAAATTCCAATTTTTTTCTCAGCCCAGTGTATAGATGGCTGATGTTTGGTCAACCAATGTAAGCCTAATACAATTGGAAATATTGGAGAGTTTATAATATCAAAGGAAATAAATTCCTGATGACTATTGTGTACAGTGATAAGTAATGGAATGGTTTGGTGGGTAATAGGTCCAGATTCTAACTGCTTACCGTCAATTAAACGAACAGAAATAGGCTTTTTCTTTGCAACAATTGGTATTTTATTTCTTTTAACAACACTTAAATCTATATAGCTGGCGTAGGCTCCAGAGTCTAAAATGGCATCAAGGCTGTGATGGTTTTGGCCCCACTGTAAAGACACAGCAATTAGAAAATAAGCAGGATTTTAAGTTGTTAAAGAAATTAGTGAATGAGAGGAATAAGCCTTACCGAATTTCTGACGTTTCAATGAGGGGCAGTCAGTGACTGGATGATCCTTAGAGGCACAGTAAAGACATAGCCCTTTCTCTTTCCTTCAAAGTTTTTCTTCTGGGGATAACGGTCCTTTTATAAAGCCTATCTCCATTGCTTCCTCTGAGATTTTGTTAGTGTAGATATAAGGTTTAGGGGGAGTGGCCTTAGTATGTAATTCAGTATTAACTTTTTCATTTTTTCTCTCCCTAATATGCCTATCAATTTTAATAGCTAGGGTCATAAGAGCTTCTAATGTCTCTGGAATGTCCAGCCTGGCTAGCTCATCTTTTATATTTTCTGAGAGTCCAATTCTGAACTGTTTTTTTAGAGATATTTGGTTCCATTGTGAATCTCTCTGCCAGATTTTAAACTCTGAAATATATTCCTCGACAGTCCTCTTACTTTGTTTTAAGCTACGCAATTTGGTATCAGCTGTGAGCTGCCTTTGTGGATCATCATATAAATCAGACATTACTTTAAAGAATTCATCCACAGAATTCAGAATTGGGTCATCATTTTCTAAACACATATCAGCCCAGATTCTGGGCTCACCTCTAAGGTACGAAATTACTGTGAGAACCTTTATGCGGTCATTAGGAAAAGTTTTTGGTTTGAGAGTTAAGAACAATTTACATGCATTATAAAACTGTCTATAAGTTTTTCTATCCCCAGAGAATTTATCTGGTGGGGAAATAGGAGGATCAGGATTTATATTTTCAGGAGGTTTTACAGCACTTAACCCTTCCTTTATAATATTCCTGAGGGTTGTGTTTTCTACTTGTAATTCCCTTAAACCCTGACTTAAATTATCAACTTTATTGGATAAGTCCATGAAATGTGCATTAATAGCCAAAGGATTCATCATGTTGCTCAGATGTTCTATATGTTTTTTGGGCTTGGTATTCTGTAATGTTAACGTAAGGATCAATTAATCTTCTTTGACATAAGAGTCAGTACACTTTTTAAAGTAATAATTTATTTGTATCATGTTGAAGAATGGGTAAATACTGATTATTGAAGTATTACCCATTCCTACATATGAGTTAGTTTACAAGCTACCTTGCTGAGATAGTGTTTCAATAAGAATGGTGGCTACGACATATAACACTGAATAGCAGGGTAGCTAGCTTAAGACTACTGAAGTCTGAATTAGACATGTGCGATTCGTTTCGGATTTATTTGGAAAATTCGGTAAATTCAGAGATTCGGATCGATTTGAATTTCTGAATTAAAATACTTCCGAATCTACCGAATGAAACCGAATTAGCTGCCGCATCTCCGAATAAATCCGAATTAGCCCGGTAAAATTCGGCATTCCCCCATAGGAAACAATGGGGCAGTTTCGGCTGAAAAAAAACCTATGACCTGCAAAAAAGCAGCGTTCAGCTCTTAATGCAGCCCCATTGTTTCCTATGGGGAAATACTTTTTATGTCTACACCTAAAACCCTAACATGAACCCCGAATCTAAACACCCCTAATCTAACACTTATTAACCCCTTATCTGCTGCCCCCCCTATCGCTGACACCTGCATTATCTTATTAACCCCTAAGATGCCGCTCCGGACACCGCCGCCACCTACATTATACCTATGTACCCCTAATCTGCTGCCCCTAACACCGCCGACCCCTACATTATAGTTATTAACCCCTAATCTGCCCCCCCCCAACGTCGCCGCAACCTAACTACAAGTATTAACCCCTAATCTGTCGACCGGACACCGCTGCCACCTACATTATAGCTATTAACCCCTAATCTGCTGTCCCTAACATCGCCGACTCCTACATTATAGTTATTAACCCCTAATCTGCCCCCCCAATGTCGCCGCAACCTAACTACAAGTATTAACCCCTAATCTGCTGAATGGACATCGCCGCCACTATAATAAATGTATTAACCCCTAAACCGCCGCACTCCCACCTCGCAAACACTATAATAAATTTTATTAACCCCTAATCTGCCCTCCCTAACATCGCCGCCACCTAGCTACAATTATTAACCCCTAATCTCCCACCCCCAACGTCGCCGCTACTATAATAAAGTTATTAACCCCTAAACCTAAGTCTAACCCTAACCCTAACACCCCCCTAACTTAAATATAATTGAAATAAAACGAAATAAATTTACTATAATTAAATAAATTAATCCTATTTAAAACTAAATACTTACCTGTAAAATAAACCCTAATATAGCTACAATATAACTAATAGTTACATTATAGCTATTTTAGGATTTATATTTATTTTACAGGCAACTTTGTATTTATTTTAACTAGGTACAATAGCTATTAAATAGTTATTTACTATTTAATAGCTACCTAGTTAAAATAAATACAAATTTACCTGTAAAATAAATCCTAACCTAAGTTACAATTAAACCTAACACTACACTATCATTAAATAAATTAAAGAAATTAACTACAAGTATATGTATGTATAGTGTATGCAGCACATGCTGTAACTGTAAGTGCTCCAGCCCTAAACACATATCACCTGCCTCTGTATGCAGCACATGCTGTAACTGTAAGTGCTCCAGCCCTAAACATATATCACCTGCCTCTGTATGCAGCACATGCTGTAACTGTAAGTGCTCCTGCCCTAAACACATATCACCTGCCTCTGTATGCAGCACATGCTGTAACTGTAAGTGCTCCAGCCCTAAACACAAATCACCTGCCTCTGTATGCAGCACATGCTGTAACTGTAAGTGCTCCAGCCCTAAACACATATCACCTGCCTCTGTATACAGCATATGCTGTAACTGTAAGTGCTCCAGCCCTAAACACATATCACCTGCCTCTGTATGCAGCACAGGCTATAACTGTAAGTGCTCCAGACCTAAACACATATCACCTGCCTCTGTATGCAGCACACGCTGTAACTGTAAGTGCTCCAGCCCTAAACACATATCACCTGCCTCTGTATGCAGCACATGCTGTAACTGTAAGTGCTCCTGCCATAAACACATATCACCTGCCTCTGTATGCAGCACATGCTGTAACTGTAAGTGCTCCTGCCCTAAACACATATCACCTGCCTCTGTATGCAGCACATGCTGTAACTGTAAGTGCTCCAACCCGAAACACATATCACCTGCCTCTGTATGCAGCACATGCTGTAACTGTAAGTGCTCCTGCCATAAACACATATCACCTGCCTCTGTATGCAGCACATGCTGTAACTGTAAGTGCTCCAGCCCTAAACACATATCACCTGCCTCTGTATGCAGCACAGGCTGTAACTGTAAGTGCTCCAGCCCTAAACACATATCACCTGCCTCTGTATGCAGCACATGCTGTAACTGTAAGTGCTCCTGCCCTAAACACATATCACCTGCCTCTGTATGCAGCACATGCTGTAACTGTAAGTGCTCCTGCCCTAAACACATATCACCTGCCTCTGTATGTAGCACATGCTGTAACTGTAAGTGCTCCTGCCCTAAACACATATCACCTACCTCTGTATGCAGCACATGCTGTAACTGTAAGTGCTCCAACCCTAAACACATATCACCTGCCTCTGTATGCAGCACATGCTGTATCTGTAAGTGCTCCAGCCCTAAACACATATCACCTGCCTCTGTATACAGCACATGCTGTAACTGTAAGTGCTCCAGCCCTAAACACGTATCACCTGCCTCTGTATGCAGCACATGCTGTAACTGTAAGTGCTCCAGCCCTAAACACATATCACCTGCCTCTGTATACAGCACATGCTGTAACTGTAAGTGCTCCAGCCCTAAACACGTATCACCTGCCTCTGTATGCAGCACATGCTGTAACTGTAAGTGCTCCTGCCCTAAACACATATCACCTGCCTCTGTATGCAGCACATGCTGTAACTGTAAGTGCTCCTGCCCTAAACACATATCACCTGCCTCTGTATGCAGCACATGATGTAACTGTAAGTGCTCCAGCCCTAAACACATATCACCTGCCTCTGTATGCAGCACACGCTGTAACTGTAAGTGCTCCAGCCCTAAACACATATCATCTGCCTCTGTATGCAGCACATGCTGTAACTGTAAGTGCTCCAGCCCTAAACACATATCACCTGCCTCTGTATGCAGCACATGCTGTAACTGTAAGTGCTCCAGCCCTAAACACATATCACCTGCCTCTGTATGCAGCACATGCTGTAACTGTAAGTGCTCCAGCCCTAAACACATATCACCTGCCTCTGTATGCAGCACATGCTGTAACTGTAAGTGCTCCTGCCCTAAACACATATCACCTGCCTCTGTATGCAGCACATGCTGTAACTGTAAGTGCTCCAGCCCTAAACACATATCATCTGCCTCTGTATACAGCACATGCTGTAACTGTAAGTGCTCCAGCCCTAAACACATATCACCTGCCTCTGTATGCAGCACATGCTGTAACTGTAAGTGCTCCAGCCCTAAACACATATCACCTGCCTCTGTATACAGCACATGCTGTAACTGTAAGTGCTCCAGCCCTAAACACGTATCACCTGCCTCTGTATGCAGCACATGCTGTAACTGTAAGTGCTCCTGCCCTAAACACATATCACCTGCCTCTGTATGCAGCACATGATGTAACTGTAAGTGCTCCAGCCCTAAACACATATCACCTGCCTCTGTATGCAGCACATGCTGTAACTGTAAGTGCTCCAGCCCTAAACACATATCACCTGCCTCTGTATGCAGCACATGCTGTAACTGTAAGTGCTCCAGCCCTAAACACATATCACCTGCCTCTGTATGCAGCACATGCTGTAACTGTAAGTGCTCCAGCCCTAAACACATATCACCTGCCTCTGTATGCAGCACATGCTGTAACTGTAAGTGCTCTAGCCCTAAACACATATCACCTGCCTCTGTATGCAGCACATGCTATAACTGTAAGTGCTCCAGCCCTAAACACATATCACCTGCCTCTGTATGCAGCACATGCTGTAACTGCTCCTGCCCTAAACACATATCATCTGCCTCTGTATACAGCACATGCTGTAACTGTAAGTGCTCCAGCCCTAAACACATATCACCTGCCTCTGTATGCAGCACATGCTGTAACTGTAAGTGCTCCAGCCCTAAACACATATCACCTGAAAGTTTACACAAACAGGGGCAAGCTGGAGAAGGTAGCTGACGGTATTCACATAAAACTTTGGGGCTTGGTTAGGAGTCTGAAAATCAGAGCAAAGTTATTTAAAAATAAGCAAAATGATAGATTTTTTAAATAAAATAACTTTATGGGCTATATAAATAGATAATCTACAAAACATTTATGCAAAGAAAAACTGAGTGTATAATGTCCCTTTAAGAGATGTGGGAACTATATCAGTGCTGAGGGAGAGGCTGAAGATGTCTGTGAGTATAGGGGTAAGGGTAGAAGAGAGCTTTGGTAGAACTGTGTTCAGGCAGCACGGCTCCTACAGCAGCTTCTGAGACAGGATCAGATTGAGAGATATAGCAGTGTCCGGAATGGGACAAAATGCAAATGCTAAACTTGACAAAAAAGCAAATAGCATAGCCCTCTAAGCATAAGAAGGCAAGGAGCATATAGGAAGTGGGGTAAAATAAAACTAAGTTTTTTTGGCGCCAAGTATGACGCACAACCCAAAAGAAAGCATATACATTTTTTGGTGCCAACAAACATCCGGAAATGACACAACTCGCGTGATAACAAACAACTTTGTGCCAAACAACCTGGCATCAACTAAGACGCAGGAAATGACGAACTTGCGTCATCATAGACGCACATTCGTGCCAAAAAATTCTCGTGCCAAGAATGATGCAATAAATAACAGCATTTAGATCCCTCACGAGCCTAATTTGCCCACAAATGTTGTAAAAGAAAAACAAGTGAAATTTGAAAAAAAGACTATAGCACAGGTAAGACAAAAACTTCCTAAAACATGATTCCCATGATGAAACTGCCAGACTGCAAAGGGAAATACACATAGACCTGACTCATGGCAAATATAAGTAAATACATATATTTAGAACTTTATATAAATACATAAAGCGCCAACCATAGCTAAGAGTGTCTTAAATAATGATATAGTTACCGAAAGACACCGATCCACATATAGCAGACAGCCAAACCAGTACTGAAAACTATCAGCAGAGGTAATGGTATATAAGAGTATATCGTCAATCTGAAAAGGGAGGTAGGAGATGAAGCCGATACTCTCATCATCACGTCCCTCTGACAAACACTGTACTCTGAGAGGAATTGGGCTTCAGAATGCTTAGAAGCGCTTATCATAGAAGAAATCATAAAAATCCAGCACAAACTTACTTCACCACTTCCATAGGAGACAAAGTTTGTACAACTGAACTGTGGGTGTGGTGAGGGGCGTATTTATAGGCATTTAGAGGTTTGGGAAACTGTGCCCCTCCTGGTAGGATTGTATATTGCATACATCACTAGCTCATGGACTCTTGCCATATGAAAGAAATATATTTTTATAGTTTAGAATAACAGTGTTATATTTTACCTATATCAGTCATTGAGTGTATAAGAAAAAAAAAAGGTTTATTTTAGGATTTATAAAAACAAAAAGATATTCAAATTTTAAAGCCAAATAATTTGTTTTACAATGAACAAGTAAAATGTTTGCTCTATCAGTCACATCCTCGTGCACTGGGGCCGAATTATCAAGCTCCGAATGTTGCTTGATGCCCGTTTCTGTGCGAGCCTTCAGGAAAACAGCAGTTATGAAGTAGTGGTCTAAAGAGCGCTGCTCCATAACTTGACCGCCTGTTCTCAGGCTGCGGACATTAATCTGCCAGATCCTATATGATCGGGCTGATTGACACCCCCTTGTTAGCGGCCGATTGGCCGTGAATCTGCAGGAGGCGGTGTTGCACAAGCAGTTCACAAGAACTGCTTGTGCAATGATAAATGCCGACTGCATTTAGACAGTAGGGACAGTAAAATTAAACTTAAATGGATTGGATAGAACATGACATTTCAATCAACTTTCCAATTTACTTATATTATCATTTCTGCTTAGTTCTCTTAGTATGTTTGTTAAAGAGTAATCCTAGGTGAACTCAGGAGCGTGCACGTATCTTCAGACAGCAGTTTGCAAGCACATTTATAGCAATGTTATACATAGTTACAAACACTGCTGCACAGAGTGCTAAATACACGTGCACGCCCCTAATCTCATATAATATCAGCCTCCTATGTTTACTCTATAACAAAGGATACCAAAAGAACAAAGAGAATTAGATTATAGAAGTAAATTGGAAAGGTGGGTAAAATTGCTGCGCTATCTGATTTATCAGCGTTTAACTTTCACTGTCAGATTTGGTTTCTGTCTTTGATGATGTTTTCCTTTTTATTCTGTGATATTTAGTTTTTAATTAGACAAAAAAACACAAAATACTGGTCTGGATTACAATCACTTTTTATTTGCATAAAAAAACATTGTATATCATTATATAGTAAACAGCAGCATTACATGATATATGCACACATGGTATAAATATACCTAACACTTGTGCTCTTGATACAAAGGGATTTATCAGACATATAATGTTCCCTTTATATATACAGTATGTGCTATTATCAGTTCTTGTGGCTTCTAACTAACATGAAAACATCTAACAGACATACTATCAAGTTACAGAACATGACACACATATTACATACCCAGTATACATGTAGGTTATAGTAGCCATTTAAATTAAACTGATTATGATCACATGACACACATATTACATACCCAGTATACATGTAGGTTATAGTAGCCATTTAAATTAAACTGATTATGATCACATGACACACATATTACATACCCAGTATACATGTAGGTTATAGTAGCCATTTAAATTAAACTGATTATGATCACATGACACACATATTACATACCCAGTATACATGTAGCTTATAGTAGCCATTTAAATTAAACTGATTATGATCACAAATGTACCAGTTACTGATATTGTGTCTAATTAAATAAAATCAGTTCCCCCTCAGTAATTCCTCTGGTATATAACATGTACAATGCTAAGCATCTATTGCTATAAGAAAAGGTGTATCCACATGATGTGCACATTAAATATATCTCCCAGATGTCAATCATTTGAGACTGATGTTCTTGTTTATATAATTCTCTAACACTCTATTCATATAAAGACTCCTTTATTCTGTAAATTATTTATTTCCTCCCCTGTGTACAACTCCTAACACTGGCATATTAATAAACAACACTGGGGGTGCTTTGGTGGTGAATGGTTGTGTAAACTGGTCAATATGAGGTCAGAGTTGTATATTCCTGTGTGGTGTTTGGATTCTATCACATTGATATGAGAGAAACTGAGACGCACATATATAGAGGAACAAAGGACAGCAAGAGAGCTCTTTCAATATGGAGATTTTGTAACTGGGATTTTTGCCCTATTTAGGATAATTGTAAAGAGGTTTGTACACTGTGTATATAAAGTTTATTTGTGTGTAAATATTTGGCATTTTGTGATACCTGACTTTAATAAAAAACATTTTTCCACTTTCTAAACATGTGAAAGTTTTTTCCCTTGTGACTCCTTTCATGAGTTTTCAGATTACTTATTTGTGTAAAACTTTTTCCACACTCTGTACATGTGAAAGGCTTTTCTCCTGTGTGAATCCTTTCATGAGTTTTCAGATTACTCATATGTGTAAAATGTATGGTGTTTGGATTCCATCCCATTGATATGAGAGAAACTGAGGTGCACATATATAGAGGAACAAAGGACAGCAGGAGAGCACTTCCAATCTGAGGCTTTTATAACTGGGATTAGAAAGTATTATTTACAATAAGATCCTTTTTGATGCTTCTATTTAGAGAGTTTGTCCTCTTTAAGATAATTATAAAGACGTTGTACACTGTGTATATAAAGTTTATTTGTGTGTAAATATTTGGCATTTTGTGATACCCGACTTTAATAAAAAAAAAACTTTTTTCCACTTTCTAAACATGTTAAAGGTTTCTTCCCTTGTGACTCCTTTCATGCCTTTTCAGATGACTCTTTTTTATAAAACTGTTACCACACTCTGTACATGTGAAAGTCTTTTCCCCTGTGTGACTCCTTTCATGTCTATTCAGATGACTCTTATGTATAAAACTTTTCCCACACTCTGTACATGTGAACGGCTTTTCCCCTGTGTGAATCCTTTCATGCATTTTCAGTTCACCCTTTTCTATAAAACTTTTTCCACACTCTGTACATGTGAAAGGCTTTTCTCCTGTGTGAATTCTTTCATGTCTATTCAGATGACTCTTTTGTATAAAACTTTTCCCACACTCTGTACATGTGAACGGCTTTTCCCCTGTGTGAATCCTTTCATGAATTTTCAGTTTACTCTTTTTTGTAAAACTTTTTCCACACTCTGTACATGTGAACGGCTTTTCCCCTGTATGAATCCTTTCATGAATTTTCAGATGATCTATTCGTGTAAAACATTTTCCACACTCTGTACATGTGAACGGCTTTTCCCCTGTATGAATCCTTTCATGAATTTTCAGATTACTCATATGTGTAAAACATTTTCCACACTCTGTACATGTGAAAGAATTTTCTCCTGTGTGACTCCTTTCATGAATTTTCAGATGACTCTTTTTTATAAAACTGTTATCACACTCTGTACATGTGAACGGCTTTTCCCCTGTGTGAATCCTTTCATGCCTTTTCAGTTCACTCTTTTCTGTAAAACTTTTTCCACACTCTGTACATGTGAACGGCTTTTCCCCTGTATGAATCCTTTCATGAATTTTCAGATGATCTATTCGTGTAAAACATTTTCCACACTCTGTACATGTGAACGGCTTTTCCCCTGTATGAATCCTTTCATGAATTTTCAGATTACTCATATGTGTAAAACATTTTCCACACTCTGTACATGTGAACGGCTTTTCTACTGTGTGACTCCTTTCATGCTTTTCCAGTTCACTCTTTTCTGTAAAACTTTTTCCACACTCTGTACATGTGAAAGGCTTTTCTCCTGTGTGACTCCTTTCATGAGTTTTCAGAAGATCCATTCGTGTAAAACTATTTCCACACTCTGTACAAGTGAAAGGTTTTTCTCCTGTGTGAATCCTTTCATGAGTTTTCAGACTACTTATTTGTTTAAAACTTTTTCCACACTCTGAACATGTGAAAGGCTTTTCCCCTGTGTGACTTCTTTCATGAGTTTTCAGATGATCCATTCGTGTGAAACTTTTTCCACACTCTGTACAAGTGAATGGCTTTTCTCCCGTGTGACTCCTTTCATGATTTTTTAGACTACCTATTTGTGCAAAACTTTTTCCACACTCTGTACATGTGAAAGGCTTTTCTCCTGTGTGACTCATTGTATGAGTTTTCAGATGACTCTTTAGTGTAAAACTTTTTCCACACTCTGTACATGTGAACGGCTTTTCTCCTGTGTGAAACTTTTTATGAGTTTTCAGATGATTAATTTGTGTAAAACATTTACCACACTCAGTACATGTGTGTGGTTTTTCACCTGTGTGAATTTTGTGGTGTTCTAGTAGATTAGACTTCCATCTAAAGATTTTCTCACATCCTGTAGATTTAAAAGGTTGCTCCTTCGTATGAATCATTTTGTTAAACTGTAGACTTTTCCTTTCTTTAATATGTTTTGAAAACTCTGTAAATGTGTGTGGTTTATCTTCTGGGATAATAATTTCACTAGATAAGGCATTAATGTTGTCCACTTGTTTGATGACTAAATTACTCTCTGTACATAATGATTGCTGCCCAGTTCCTTCCAATTCACCATCTCCTTTAAATATCTGCTGTGATGTCCCCAATGTTTGTGAATAGTCATTGGTGTCTAAGACTTTTGGAGTTTGCGGTATCATTCTGATGCTGCCTGTAGTGAAGGATGAATATGAACTATTGATGTGTTTGTCTACATAAAAATAAATAGAATAAAGAAAAATAAGAATGTTTATTCATTATAATATAATCTCTCCCAATAAAAAAACATTTTTTTATACTAAAAAATATGTTCCGTTTTTTATTTTTAAATTTATTTACCTGTAAATCACAAATTAAAAAAGCATGAGACAGAATGTAAACATTACTACATTACAGTAAAATAAATTACTGATCACTAATGAAAACAAGTTATAGGGCCGCATTAAACAAGGTGCGTGTGAAAAATGTTCTCAGCCAGGGAACAAGTACATCAATTCTGGGCAGGAGAGGTGGCATCCACCGTCTTCATTTAATATTGCACAAGCAAATGCACATACAGCCGTGTCCGGCTCATGCTTAAAGGGACACTGAACCCAAATTTTTTCTTTCATGATTCAGATAGAGCATGCAATTTTAAGCAACTTTCTAGTTTACTCCTATTATCAATTTTTCTTCGTTTTCTTGCTATCATTATTTTAAAAGCAGGAATGTAAATCTTAGCAGCTAGACCATTTTAGGTTCAGCACCATGGATAGAACTTGCTTATTGGAGGCTTACATTTATCCACCAATAAGCAAGCATAACCTAGGTTCTCAAAAAAAATGGGCCAGCTCCTATGCATACCATTCCTGCTTTTGAAATAAAGATAGCAAGTGAACAAAGAAAAATTGATAATAGGAGTAAATTAGAAAGTTTTTTTAAAATTGCATGCTCTATCTGAATCATGAAAGAAAAAAAGAAAATTTATGCTTACCTGATAAATTTATTTATTTTTTGACACGATGAGTCCACGGATCATCTTAATTACTAATGGGATATTCACCTCCTGGTCAGCAGGAGGCCGCAAAGAGCACCACAGCAGAACTGTTAAATAGCTCCTCCCCTTCCTCCCACTCCAGTTATTTGACTGAAGTTAAGGAAAGGAAAAGCCAAGGTGCAGAGGTGTCTGAAGTTTATAATAACCAACAACCTGTCTTACAAGAACAGGGCAGGCCGTGGACTTATCGTGTCAAAAAATAAATAAATTTATCAGGTAAGCATAAATTTTCTTTTCTTTTTTAAGACATGATGAGTCCATGGATCATCTTAATTACTAATGGGATCCAATACCCAAGCTAGAGTACACAGATGATACATGAGGGACAAGACAGGGCACCTAAGCGGAAGGCACCACTGCTTGAAAAACCTTTCTCCCAAAAGTGGCCTCAGCCGAGGCAAATGTGTCGAATTTGTAGAATTTGTAAAAGTCTGCAGAGAGGACCAAGTTGCAGCCTTGCAAAACTGTTCCACAGAAGCTTCATTTTTGAATGCCGATGAGGAAGCAACAGCCTTCGTGGAATGAGCCGTAACCTCTTCAGCCAAAAAGAAATAGAAGCAGCCGTAGCTTTCTGTCCCTTATTGTCATGTTCTGTCTCAGGATATCATGTGAGAGCCTCATTGTCTGGAACAGTTGCTTTAAAGGAAGGTTAGTAGAAGCCATACTGATTGAAAATGAAAACAAATTTATTTAAATAACAAAATACTTTGTTTAAGCAAATACTTGCAGAATATTTAAATATGCTACTCAGGTATGTTAAGACCACATACAGCAGGAGTGAAAATAAAGAAAACTAGTAAGCAGAGATGCAGATTCAAAAAGGAAAGTCTTTCTCTTGGTAATAACTGAAATGTAAGATTTGCACAAGGCAGAAAACAACTTGTAAACAGGTAGCAGGTTTAAAGGTAAAGTCTTTCTCCTTGTAATTGCTGAGTCCAGGAATTGCACAAGGCAGGAAACAACTTGCAAACTGGTAACAGGTTTAAAGGTAAAGTCTCTCTCCTTGTAATTGCTGAGTGCAGGATTTGCACAATGCAGGAAACAACTTGCAAACTGGTAACAGGTTTAAAGGTAAAGTCTCTCTCCTTGTAATTGCCGAGTGCAGGAATTGCACAATGCAGGAAACAACTTGCAAACTGGTAACAGGTTTAAAGGTAAAGTGTCTCTCCTTGTAATTGCTGAGTGCAGGAATTGCACAATGCAGGAAACAACTTGCAAACTGGTAACAGGTTTAAAGGTAAAGTCTCTCTCCTTGTAATTGCTGAGTGCAGGAAATGCACAAGGCAGGAAACAAACTTGAAGATTGGTAACAGGTTTAAATGTAAAGGCTTTCTCCTGGTAATACCTTGTAAACAGGTGCAAAGGAAATCTTTTCTCCAAAGAAATACAGGAAACAGGTTCTGACTTGACAAAACAGATCCAATGTGAAGACAAAAATGCAGACTAATAGCCATCCTTAAATAGGGAGGTTTTGCACAGGGTTGGTTCTGATTAATTCCAGAATTGAGAACACCTGTGTGTTGCACAGGTGTAATAACAAGTAAGGCAAATAGTTATTTATCAGATCTTTTAAGATCCATGCTATTGCTAGAACTGGCTGTGGCTCAACATGTAAGCAAACAGAAATAGCAACCACAGAGCTACAGGTTCAAATCCCCACACAGCCCTTCTTAGCAGAATGCCTCCCAGACCTTTTCTTTTTCTTTTTCGTCTGGAGGCTTGGTTCATGACAGATGCCCCCTCCAAAGAGCACACTCTGGGCGCTCAAAGCCTGTTCAAACATCTGAAGGTGGGATTTACGAACAAGTGTTCCATTTGAAGCCCTAATACAATCAGATGGAATGGATTCTTTGCTTGGAACAGCTGCCTGAGATTGGGGACCCTTAGAAGATATCCCTGTAGGCATAACAAGAGCTGAAAAACCAAGACAGTTTTGATTTAGAGGTTCCTGAATATACCCAGCAGCCTGCAATGGACTGGCTGATGGGCAGGGTACCTCCGGGTAGGAAAAGACCTCTCCTTCAGAGTCAAGGAATTCGTTATCTGGGTCATATTTGCCTGATGGGTAGAGTACCTCCGGGTAAGGTATGACCTCTCCTTCAGAGTCCAGGAATTCATTTTCTGTGTCATTTATATCCAATTCAACCATCTCATCCAATTCTTTCTCAGTCAATGAGTAGCTGGGTGAAGGTGGTACAAGGAGGTGTGGATCTTTAGAATTGACAGAGTCTGATTCAGCTGGAAGGTTTGTCACTTTTATGTCTGATGAGTGACTTTTGTTAGCTGGATCTCCAGCCAGGGCAGAAACAAGGTAATGTGCAGGATTTCCAGGAGGTATTTTTGCAGAGTTCCCCAATGTGGTTGATGCAGAAACAGACGCAGTGGTATGGGTAATGGATGTAGTTGGAGTTGTACTCCCAATGACCATCTGTTTCAAATCAGGTACCATTTCTTGAAGCGTGTTAGAAACGGTTGTTTGTAGAATTGATGTATTCTCAGTAGCTGGATCCTCTCCAGGAGTATCTTTAAGATTGCTAGTGGAAGAATAATTTGTTCCCTTAACATCAGAGTCCATTTTAAACTTGGCTATATCTCGACTTGATCCTCTAGGGGGTCTTACTGGACACCCTGTGATGCGGTGACCAGTTCCCCCACAATAGAAACAGAGGTTAAGCTGTCTTCGCCGAGTCTTTTCCTCTTCTGTTAAGGGTTCTTTAAAACCTTTCCTTGTTTGGGAGGTAACTTCAGACAAGGTTTTGGTTGGGAGAGATAACATTTCCACCAGCTCCATGAAGTTAATCAGTATGTCCTTAATAAACTTTAACACTGATTCCAATACAGAAATAATCCCAGAGGGCTCTCTTTTAAGGTCTTCACATTCTGTCATGTTCTGTCTCAGGATATCATGTGAGAGCCTCATTGTCTGGAACAGTTGCTTTAAAGGAAGGTTAGTAGAAGCCATACTGATTGAAAATGAAAACAAATTTATTTAAATAACAAAATACTTTGTTTAAGCAAATACTTGCAGAATATTTAAATATGCTACTCAGGTATGTTAAGACCACATACAGCAGGAGTGAAAATAAAGAAAACTAGTAAGCAGAGATGCAGATTCAAAAAGGAAAGTCTTTCTCTTGGTAATAACTGAAATGTAAGATTTGCACAAGGCAGAAAACAACTTGTAAACAGGTAGCAGGTTTAAAGGTAAAGTCTTTCTCCTTGTAATTGCTGAGTCCAGGAATTGCACAAGGCAGGAAACAACTTGCAAACTGGTAACAGGTTTAAAGGTAAAGTCTCTCTCCTTGTAATTGCTGAGTGCAGGATTTGCACAATGCAGGAAACAACTTGCAAACTGGTAACAGGTTTAAAGGTAAAGTCTCTCTCCTTGTAATTGCCGAGTGCAGGAATTGCACAATGCAGGAAACAACTTGCAAACTGGTAACAGGTTTAAAGGTAAAGTGTCTCTCCTTGTAATTGCTGAGTGCAGGAATTGCACAATGCAGGAAACAACTTGCAAACTGGTAACAGGTTTAAAGGTAAAGTCTCTCTCCTTGTAATTGCTGAGTGCAGGAAATGCACAAGGCAGGAAACAAACTTGAAGATTGGTAACAGGTTTAAATGTAAAGGCTTTCTCCTGGTAATACCTTGTAAACAGGTGCAAAGGAAATCTTTTCTCCAAAGAAATACAGGAAACAGGTTCTGACTTGACAAAACAGATCCAATGTGAAGACAAAAATGCAGACTAATAGCCATCCTTAAATAGGGAGGTTTTGCACAGGGTTGGTTCTGATTAATTCCAGAATTGAGAACACCTGTGTGTTGCACAGGTGTAATAACAAGTAAGGCAAATAGTTATTTATCAGATCTTTTAAGATCCATGCTATTGCTAGAACTGGCTGTGGCTCAACATGTAAGCAAACAGAAATAGCAACCACAGAGCTACAGGTTCAAATCCCCACACAGCCCTTCTTAGCAGAATGCCTCCCAGACCTTTTCTTTTTCTTTTTCGTCTGGAGGCTTGGTTCATGACACTTATGTTTTCCTGAGAAAATCACAAACAAAGAAGAAAACTGACGAAAGTCCTTAGTCACCTGCAAGTAAAACTTTAAAAGCACGGACCACATCCAAATTGTGCAGAAGTCGTTTCTTCTGAGAAGGATTAGGACACAGAGAATGAACAACAATCTCCTGATTAATTTTCCGATCAGAAACAACCTTAGGAAGAATTCCTAATTTTGTACGTAAAACCACTTTGTCTGAATGGAAAATAAGGTAATGAGACTCATACTGCAATGCCGAGAGCTCTGATACTCTTCGAGCAGAAAAAATAGCAACAAGAAATAAAACTTTCCAAGATTACAACTTAATATCTAAGGAATGCATAGGCTCAAACAGAGCCCCTTGTGAAACTTTGAGAACTAAATTAAGACTCTAGAGGAGGAGTAACTGGTTTGAACACAGGCCTGATCCTGACCAAGGCCTGACAAAATGATTGTATATCTGGGACATCCGCCAGACGTTTGTGTAACAAAATAGATAAGGCCGAGATTTGACCCTTTAGGGAACTCGTCGATATTTATGCCAAATCTTATGGTAAATCCTTTTAGTTACAGGCTTACGAGCCTGAATCATGGTCTCTTTGACCGAATCAGAAAACCCCCGCTTGGATAAAATTAAGTGTTTAATCTCCAGGCAGTCAGCTTCAGAGAAACTAGATTTGGGTGAAGGAAGGGCCCTTGAATCAGAAGGTCCTTCCTCAGCGGAAGTCTCCAAGGCGGCAGAGATGTCATCCCTACCAGATCTGCATACCAAATCCTGCGAGGCCAGGCCGTTGCTATGAAGATCACAGAGGCCCTCTCCTGTTTGATTCAAGCAATTACCCGAGGAAGAAGAGCAAACGGAGGAAATAAGTATGCTAGACTGAACCACCAAGGAACCGCCAGAGCATAAATCAGTTCTGCCTGGGGGTCCCTGGACCTCGACCCGTATCTTGGAAGCTTGGCATTCTGTCAAGATGCCATGAGATCCAATTCCAGCTGACCCCACATGAGAATCAGGTTGGAGAACACTTCCGGATGGAGCTCCCACTCCCCCGGATGAAGCTCCCACTCCCCTGGATGAAAGGTCTGCCTGCTCAAGAAATCCGCCTCCCAATTGTCTACCCCTGGGATGTGGATTGCCGACAGACAACAAGAGTGGGTCTCCACCCACTGGATTATTTTGGTTACCTCTGTCATCGCTAAGGAACTCCTTATTCCTCCCTGATGATTGATGTAAGCCACTGAAGTTATGTTGTCTAACTGGAACCTGATAAACTTGACCGTCGCTAACTGAGACCAGGCCAGGAGAGCATTGTAGATAGCTCTCAGTTCCAGAATGTTTATAGGAAGAATATACTCTGACTGAGTCCAAACTCCCTGAGCCTTTAGGGAGCCCCAGACTGCTCCCCACCCCAGAAGGCTGGCGTCTGTTGTTACAATCACCCAAGATGGTCTGCAAAAGCAGGTTCCCTGGGAAAGATGATCCAGAGACAACCACCATTAAGAGAATTCCTTGTCTCCTGGTCCAGAGTTATTCAAGGAGACAAGTCCGCATAGTCACTGTTCCATTGACTGAGCATGCTTAACTGCAGAGGTCTGAGGTGGAACCGAGCAAATGGGATGATGTCCATTGCCACTACCATCAGCCCGATTACCTCCATACACTGAGCCACTGACGGCCGGCAAGTAGACTGAAGGACTAGGCAAGTATCAATAATCTTTGATTTCCTGACCTCTGTCAGAAAAATCTTCATAGACAGGGAGTTTATTAATGTTCCCAAGAAGGTGACCCATGTGTCTGAAAGTAGGGAACTCTTTTCCACCCGTGAGTTCTCAGGAAAGATAACACTATGTCGGTGTGGGATCTTTCTTGCTGAAAAGATGGCACCTGGACAAGAATTTCATCCAAATAAGGTGCCACCCCAATACCACAAGACCGAAGGACAGCCAACAGAGACCCTAGAACCTTTGTGAAAATTCTGGGAGCAGTGGCCAGCCTGAAAGGAAGAGCTATGAACTGGAAGTGCTTGTCCTGGAAGGCAAACCTTAGGAAACTGTGATGATCCCTGTGAATCGGAACATGAAGGTACGCGTCCTTTAAATCCACAGTTGTCATAAATTGACCCTCCTGGATTAAGGGAAGAATGGAACAAATAGTTTCCATCTTGAAGGGCGGAACCCTTAGAAATTTGTTTAGATTCTTGAGGTGTAGAATTGGTCTAAAGGTTCCCTCCTTTTTGCGATCCACGAACAAATTGGAATAAAAACCCTGACCCTGTTCCAGCACTGGAACAGGAACAATCACTCCCATTTAGAGTGTTGCATAACATTAACCCCAGTACTGGTTTTAACTTCAGGAGACTTCCGTTGGGGGAGGTGCTATGCAGTACACCTGCATACCTGCGCTGTGAGAGGACGCTGATTCAACGCTCCCCACTCCAAGCCGCTTGCCCTGGAGAGATTGCCGGGCTGATGTGTCGCGCTCTGCGAGTCTATGACCCGCCCGAGTACTGGAGTCTTCCTTAGCCGAATTGGCTGGCAATTCATTGCTGAGCGCTTTTAACTTTTCCTGGGGTACCACCCAGCAAGCTGCTGTAAGGAGGGAAGCGGCTTGAAAGCACTCTCGGACAATTGTCTAGCTGCCAAGAAGTGGCTGATGTGCAGGGCTGGAACAGCGGCTTTAGGGCTCAGGCTCTTTCAGGTACAGGACTTACCTTGAGAAGATACAGAGGGCTTACAACCCAGCTTTCGACCAGCTGATCGATAGTGCAGCATCAGGACGTGCAGCCGAGCAACACAGCTGAGTCCTGGGTAACATAGCAGTATCTGAGATCGTCCGGCAAGTTTTTGTTATCCCTTAATTCTGTTGGCTGTGTAGCGCCCCCCCCCCCCTGGGGAAAAAAGGGGAGGCGTACACTCTGAGGTTTTACCAAGCATTGCCCGAGGGAATCCAGCGCCCGCATTTGATCGGCTGTAGGAGTCGTAACCGCTGGCTGCATCCCAGTTGCTGTGGGGGATCGCAGGGGGATGAGCACGTAGTGGCAGATGTAGATGTGATCTCCTGCCCCAACAGCTTACAGGTACTGTCTTGTTTATCCTGATCCACGCTAGAGGTATAATCTTGGCCACATTGCTGCTGAGTTATGGACTGAGCATGAGTCCGATGTTTTGCTTATCTACTATCTGAATATAGTTAAGAGCGGGGAGAAGCTCCCTCCTGCACAGGAATTGTCCGTCTGCCCAAGAAAGGGACAAGGAAAAGGAAAGGGAAGGAGAAAGAAAGAGGAATAATAGGATATTGTGACAATCTGTCTCTTGATTCATATTGGTTAGATTGGAGGCTAGCTGATCTGTAAACTGCCTTGCTAACCAAGTAGACAGAACGTTCATCTATTTGACTCTGGACACTTGATACATTATAACATCAAATAATTGCACAGTTTATAGTAATTGGGAGAAATTTATACAAGTAGTATATATAATCAAGCTGAAACTTGTGGGTGTCTCCCGTGTTTGCTCTGTGTTCATGTGGATTTGGTTATATGACAAATATTAGAATCTTACAAAGGAACCCGCTAAAACAGTGGTCATAATTTTACTGTTAACTAGAGTCTTTATATTTTTAAAGGGGTAATAGAAAGTAACTTTGCTTTCATTATTTGAACCGGTAGATATATCCTGCCTAGCAGGTGTTATGGTCTTTATTTTCACACACTAACTAGGTGCATCCAATTGTTTGTGCTCCTTTACGGAAAGGGCATCTATAAGAAGCACACTAGAGTGCTAATTCACTTTTTCAGGCAGATACACCCGTCTTCACATTTCACTTTTTTTTTTCTTACACCCTCATTCATATTGTTCTCTGGAAGAAAGAGAGAGGATTTTTAGAGTGTCCACACACCACAACAGGCTGACTTTTTTTCACACAATTCACATATTTTTTCTCTTTATTGTGTGTTTTCTTGTTTTATTTTTTTCTTTCTCTGAATATAGGAGACCTAGGATAATACACATTAATTTAAGTATTGAACCAAAGGGAGGGTTGGAGGGAAGGAGACCAAGAGAAGGATAGGATTTTGTTGGTCCGCTGCTCCCCCTCCCCCTATCTTTTTCCTTTCATACACACCTTATCAATAAAAAAAAATTGTTTGTTGTTGTTTGTTTCTTGTATGGATAGATTCATTACACAAGCTAGAATGCCTGTTAAAGGTAAAGATAAAAAAATAGGCCGGGGGAGGCTAGTTTAAATGGTTCTAATGAGGTATTGCCCAATATATGTGATACTCAGATGCTAATTACTCATTTAACAGATTTATTTACGCCACATTTTGAGATCATTAAGACCGAGCTAGGCTCAATCTCTACAGTAATATCTAATCTCTCTTCGGAAGTCAAACAATTCTCTAATAGATTGTTGGAGGTGGAGAATAGAGTTTCGGAGGTAGAAGACCAAGTTAATGCGCAAGGGGATATTATAACCAGACAGAAATCTAAAATTGCTAACCTACAAATGCGTCTGGACGATCTGGAGGATCGATCCAGACGCAATAATATTCGAATTGTTGGCCTCCCTGAGACCGGGGAATTTAAGGATTTACTTCAATTTACATCATGTATATTACCACAGGCTCTATGTTTTCCTCAGCAGAAGCTCCCAATTGCTATAGAGAGAGCTCATAGAACGGGTTCCAAAAAATTCCAGGGTGAAGGTTCTCACCAAAATAGGATGTGCATTTTTAGAGTCTTAAATTTTCAAGATAAGATCGAATTTTTGAGATTATTTAAAAAAAGAAGTGATCCACTTGTATATGGGAATAACAGAATTTTGTTGTTTCAGGATTATTCTGTAGAAACCTCCTTGAAAAGGAAGTTAATGGCACCGTTTTGTTCGCAACTTATTAGCAAAGGCTTTAATGCTTGGATGGTTTATCCTGCCAGTATAATTGTTGAACATAACGGTGACAGAAAAACCTATCGAGAGGTGGGGGAGATAAAAAAATTATTAAATGACAAATAACTGTATGTCTAGCTTCTTCAGTTTTTTTTTTTTAAGGATCAAATGGAGGGAATAGTAGGACCCAAAGTGTTATGCTTTTCCTTGGGTCTATTTTTAGGGCTGAACTATGCATCTCTTCTTTATATTGTGGTTTCTCCCTTTTTCATTTTCCCCTTTTTTTTTTTCCTCCCTTTTCTTTTTCCATCCCTTTTCCCTCCCCTCCTCCCCCCTCCGGACCCGCGAAGGGAATGCGTTCTTAATTGTTTTTAAGAGCCGTTAGTGGATATTAAACTTTTATCTTGGAATGTAGGAGGGATTGTCTCTCCCATGAAACGTAAATTGATTATTAAGTTATTGGCTAAACAGAAACCAGACATTGTTTTTATTCAAGAGACTCATCTTACAGAACAGGAGGCTGCAAAGCTTAAGACAAAATGGGTAGGAGAAGTAATTGCTTCTTCTTCTAGCAGAAGAAAATGTGGCGTAGCAATCTTGCGCCTAGATTTAGAGTTCTGCGGCCAAAGGGGTGCGTTAGCTACGCATGCTTTTTTTCCCCCGCACCTTTTAAATACGGCTGGTATTTAGAGTTCACAGAATGGCTGGGTTTTCAGTGCGTTAGGCTCCAAAAAGGGAGCATAGAGCATAATTTAACGCCACTGCAACTCTAGATACCAGCGGTGCTTATGGAGGCGGCCAGCTCCAAAAACGTGCTCGTGCACGATTCCCCCATAGGAAACAATGGGGCCATTTGAGCTGAAAAAAACCCTAACACCTGCAAAAAAGCCGCGTTCAGCTCCTAACGCAGCCCCATTGTTTTCTATGGGGAAACACTTCCTACGTCTGCACCTAACACTCTAACATGTACCCCGAGTCTAAACACCCCTAACCTTACACTTATTAACCCCTAATCTGCCGCCCCCGCTATCGCTGACACCTGCATATTAATATTAACCCCTAATCTGCCGCTCCGTACACCACCGCCACCTACATTATAGCTATGTACCCCTAATCTGCTGCCCCTAACACCGCCAACCCCAATATTATATTTATTAACCCCTAATCTGCCCCCTCAACGTCGCCTCCACCTGCCTACACTTATTAACTCCTAATCTGCCGAGCGGACCGCACCGCTACTATAATAAAGTTATTAACCCCTAATCCGCCTCACGCCCGCCTCAATAAATAGTATTAACCCCTAATCTGCCCTCCCTAACATCGCCGACACCTAACTTCAATTATTAACCCCTAATCTGCCGACCGAATCTCGCCGTTACTGTAATAAATGGATTAACCCCTAAAGCTAAGTCTAACCCTAACCCTAACACCCCCTTAAGTTAAATATAATTTAAATCTAATGAAATAAATTAACTCTTATTAAATAAATTAACTCTTATTAAATAAATTATTCCTATTTAAAGCTAAATACTTACCTGTAAAATAAACCCTAATATAGCTACAATATAAATTATAATTATATTATAGCTATTTTAGGATTTATATTTATTTTACAGGTAACTTTGTATTTATTTTAACCAGGTACAATAGCTATTAAATAGTTAAGAACTATTTAATAGCTAAAATAGTTAAAATAATTACAAAATTACCTGTAAAATAAATCCTAACCTAAGTTACAATTAAACCTAACACTACACTATCAATAAATTAATTAAATACAATACCTACAATTACCTACAATTAAACCTAACACTACACTATCAATAAATTAATTAAATACAATATCTACAAATAAATACAATGAAATAAACTAACTAAAGTACAAAAAATAAAAAAGAACTAAGTTACAAAAAATAAAAAAATATTTACAAATATCAGAAAAATATTACAACAATTTTAAACTAATTACACCTACTCTAAGCCCCCTAATAAAATAACAAAGCCCCCCAAAATAAAAAAATGCCCTACCCTATTCTAAATTAAAAAAGTTCAAAGCTCTTTTACCTTACCAGCCCTTAAAAGGACCTTTTGTGGGGCATGCCCCAAATAATTCAGCTCTTTTGCCTGTAAAAAAAAAACATACAATACCCCCCCAACATTACAACCCACCACCCACATACCCCTAATCTAACCCAAACCCCCCTTAAATAAACATAACACTAAGCCCCTGAAGATCTTCCTACCTTATCTTCACCTCGCCAGGTATCACACCGATCCTATCCTATCCGGGAAGAAGAGGCGATCCAGATCGGCAACCATCTTGATCCAAGCGGCATCAGCCAATCAGATTGAGCTCGCATTCTATTGGCTGATCGGAACAGCCAATAGAAAGCGAGCTCAATCTGATTGGCTGATCGGATCAGCCAATCGGATTGAACTTGATTCTGATTGGCTGATTCCATCAGCCAATCAGAATTTTCCTACCTTAATTCCGATTGGCTGATAGAATCCTATCAGCCAATCGGAATTCGAGGGACGCCATCTTGGATGACGTCACTTAAAGGAACCGTCATTCTTCAGTTGGACGTCGGAGGAAGAAGATTGATCCGCGCTGGAGGTCTTCACGATGGAGCCGTTCCTCATCGGATGAAGATAGAAGATGCCGCTTGGATCAAGATGGTTGCTGGTCTGGATCGCCTCTTCTTCCCGGATAGGATGAAGACTTTGGAGCCTCTTCTGGACCTCTTCAGCTGCAGGATTATGGATCGCCAGCCCCCGCTTGGGTTGGCTGAAGATTTAGGAGCCAGGACGGATCGGTGTGATACCCGGCGAGGTCAAGATCAGGTAGGAAGATCTTCAGGGGCTTAGTGTTAGGTTTATTTAAGGGGGGTTTGGGTTAGATTAGGGGTATGTGGGTGGTGGGTTGTAATGTTGGGGGGGGATATTGTATGGTTTTTTTTACAGGCAAAAGAGCTGAATTCTTTGGGGCATGCCCCACAAAAGGTCCTTTTAAGGGCTGGTAAGGTAAAAGAGCTTTGAACCTTTTTAAATTTAGAATAGGGTAGGGCATTTTTTTATTTTGGGGGGCTTTGTTATTTTATTAGGGGGCTTAGAGTAGGTGTAATTAGTTTAAAATTGTTGTAATATTTTTCTGATGTTTGTAAATATTTTTTTATTTTTTGTACTTTAGTTAGTTTATTTCATTGTATTTATTTGTAGATATTGTATTAAATTAATTTATTGAAAGTGTAGTGTTAGGTTTAATTGTAGGTAATTGACGGTATTGTATTTAATTAATTTATTGATAGTGTAGTGTTAGGTTTAATTGTAACTTTGGTTAGGATTTATTTTACAGGTAATTTTGTAATTATTTTATGTTTAAATCTTTTATTAAAGGTATGCAAAGTATAACAGGTAATAACACATCAATGGAGCAGTTGGTACACTGAATAGATTAGAATACAAGGTGTAGTATTTGAAGTAGACATGTCCATTTCAATTTGCTTCAACAATAGAAGCTATACAAATGTTCATTATCATCATGTCGACTAGTCTCAAATATCTGATCAAACCTTGTGTGTTTACAGGTTCCGAGTGGCTCCAAGAAGTGATGTCTCCCAGATACCATTTTACATAAGATTATAACAGTAAATTATAACAAAAAAGTAAGAAAAAAAAATAAAAAAAAATATGAAAAATCTGTAACATTAGTTAACTAGGGATGACTGAAAAAGGATCTAAACTATACTCCTAAAAACCATTCTAATTCTCCAATTAATCAGTGCATAAAAAAAAAGGTATCAAAAAGGAAAAAGAAAAAAGGATAAAGGATTGCCGAGAGTCCCCCCTCCACTTCCCTCTACTTGTCAACCCCTAGGTCTCCATCCCTCTCTACATCTCACGGCCACATCTAGACCCCCGTGGTTGACGCCTTGTTCAATGTCCAGTAAAACCAGACCTTCTCAAATTGTACCTGTGTATCCATCACTTGCGAGGCCGATTCGTACATACGGTATGTTAAGGATATTCTATTATATATTTCCTCCCATGGAGGAGCTGTGATTTTCCAGTATTTTGCAATACAGGTTCTGGTGACCGTGCAGATGATTTTAATAAATGTGTTTATTTGTTTGTTAAATTGTGAAAGAGGTATATGCAGTAAAGCCTGAGCTGGGGTCAACTGAATGTGCTCCTCCAAGACTGAGCTAAGTAAGCTGGATATTTTAGTCCAGGTTTCTTGTATTGTCTCGCATTCCCACCACATATGATAATATGAGCCTACTTCCCCACATCCCCTGTAGCAAAGCCGATTGTGACTAGATGACATGTGGGCAGTTTTAACCGGAGTTAGGTACCATCTAAACATGGTCTTGATTGTGTTTTCTCTCATGTCTGCACTTAGTAGCCCTTTACAAGCTGAATCAAACATGTCATCCCACCATTTTTTATCTTTGTGCAGGTTTAAATCTTTCTCCCACCTCAGGAGCATCTTAGATTTAGGTGAGTTACTAGATGTTTGGATCTGCAAATATAATTTGGAGATGGCCCCCTTCGGTCTCTGTGTGGATTTAAGCAGACCCTCCAGCGCAGTGGGTACACTAGGTAGGAGGTCTTTTGTATAATCTTGTATTGCCGAGTTGACTTGCAAATACTGGAACCAATGTAGTTTCATTGAGTCTAGTTGGGTCTGAATCTGGTTGAATGTCTTAGGTTTCTTACCCTCCATCCAATCTGCCACCCTATATAGGCCTTTATTGGCCCATTTATCTAAGGTAAGATGTAGATCTTTAGGAAGTAGGTATCTGATTGGACATACTAATGTTTGGTTAGATAATAGGTTTTGTCTTTTGGTCAAAAAAGACCACATTTGAATAGTATGAGTTGTGACATGTAGGCCTGGTGTGTCTGTGAGCCCCTTCGTAATGTGTCTATTCCAAAGAATATCGTCAGGATAGGTTGAGTCTCTAAGCCTGGTTTCCAGGCAAGGCCATATGATTCCTTCCAATCTTCCCCCTGTTAATGTCGTTTGGGCTAACCTCGCTGCTCTATAATAGTCTATTATATTAGGGGCTCCTACTCCTCCCAACCCCCGGTGTTTTGTAATAAGTGCGGTTGATATTCGGGCTATTTTATTTCCTCTGATGAAGGCTATTAACTCTTGTAATTTTTGAAGATCATTTATCGGTACATTAATGGGAAGGGTCCTGAATAAATATAGTATCCTGGGTAAAATTGACATTTTGACTGACGCCAATCTGCCCAACCACGAAAAAGTGTGTGTCTTCCATTTGTTTATATTTTTCCTGATCTCTTTGTATATAGGTTCATAATTATATTTATATAGTTGGTTAATCTGGGATGTTAGATTGATTCCTAAATATTTAAGTGAATGAGTGGCCCATCTTAGTTCAAAATTAATTTCTAGGATTTTTTTTGTGTGTTGTGGAAGCCCTAAAGATAGTGCCTCACATTTATCAAGGTTAATTTTATACCCCGAAATTTGGGAGAATTGGTCTAAGAGTTCGTATAGGTTGGGCATTGATGTAAGTGGTTTCGATAGTGTTAGAAGGATATCATCCGCAAAGAGTGTCAGCTTATATTCCTGGTCTCTGACCTTCACACCTGTAATGTCTGTTGCTAGTCTAATTTTATCCGCAAGGGGCTCTATACATATCGCAAAAAGAAGAGGGGAAAGCGGGCATCCCTGTCTCGTTCCATTTAGTATCGGGAAAGTCTTAGATTTATATCCTGAGACAGATACTTGGGCAGAGGGGTTCGAATAGATTGCGTCTAGAGCTTTGATAAAGGCACCCCCGAATCCCATCTGTCGTAACACAGCTAACATGTATCTCCAGTCTACTCTATCGAATGCCTTCTCCGCATCCAGCGATAGAAGCAGAGAAGGCATCCGAGTTCCCCCCACATAATCTATAATATCTATCAACCGACGTACATTGTCTGGTGCTTCTCTATCTTTTACAAACCCTACTTGATCCGGATGGATCAGTTTTGGTAGAATATGTTTTAGCCGATTAGCTAGGATTTTTGTCAGGATTTTCAAGTCCTGGTTGATAAGCGATATAGGGCGGTAACTTGCACACAGTTTATGGTTTTTACCTGGTTTGGGAATCACTATTATTTTGGCTTGTAACATGTCTTTCGGTATACTATGACCCTCTAGAATAAAATTACAAAAATCTGTAAGGTGAGGAACTAATATTTCTTTGAATGTTTTATAGTATTCCCCTGCAAATCCATCTGGCCCTGCAGCCTTCCCCGTCTTGAGGTCCTTGATGACCGTCAAGATTTCTACTCTCGTGATTGGGGCATTTAGTGTGTCATTGTCCTCTATTGTGAGTGTGCGCAAATCAGAGTCCCTCAAGAATTTTGAAGTGAGTTGTTCTAGTGTATTGGAGTGTGCTACTTTGTTGCCATCATATAACTTTCTGTAAAAGTCTGCGAAACGCGTCCACTATGCGCTGTGGATGGGACACGGAGGTGCCATCTGTGAGAAAGATAGAGGGGATAATAGAAGCCCTACACCTCTCTCTTAATTTATTTGCCAAGAACTTATCGGGTTTGTTCGCATGGATGTAATATTGTGTATTTAATCTCTGTAGTGCTCTAGTTGAGTAGTTGTTTAATATGTTGGCCAGATTTTTCCTCTTAATTGTGAGGTTAGATAGAACTTCCTTTTTCTGGGTCAGCTTGTGTTGTTTCTCTAGGTCAGATATTTCTTTGTGTAGTTGTGTTAGTTGGGTTTTGTACTGTTTATTTCTAATGGATTTGTCTTGGATGAATAATCCTTGCATGTATGTTTTATGTGCAGCCCAAGGGGATATTGGATTGGATGTAGAATCTTTATTGAGTTCCCAGAAGTCAGTCAAATACTTAACAAATTTATCTCTATGTATGGGGTTTTTAAGATGTGATGGGTCGAACGTCCAAGATCTAGCTCTCTGGGTATCTACAAGTCCTTCTAGATGAAGGGATAGTATAGAATGATCAGACCACACACATGTGTGGATTGTCGATGTCTGGAGGAGTGGTTGTAGAATCTGGCTAATGTATATATAGTCTAGTCTCGTGTACTGTTTGTGGGCAGCTGAGTAAAAAGTCGTGTCTGTTGTATCTCCATATAATGTGAACCATGAATCAAACAGTGCATGTGGAGCTAGATGTTCCTGAATAGAATTCACTATTTTATTATGTCTTATATGTTTAGCTGTAAGTTTGGATTTGGATTCTATAAATTTGGTCATGGTAATGTTAAAATCACCCGCCAGTATAACTTTATATTGGGACCAGTTAGTGAGAAGGTTGGAAACATGACCAAAAAAAGAATGTTGGTTGTCATTTGGTGCATATATGTTGCAAAGAATAACATTAGTTTCACCAAACTGGCCCTTAATTATAAGGTATCGCCCTTCCTTGTCCGCTATAGTAGATTCATGTCTAAAGGTTATATCTGCGTGAATAAGGATTGAAACCCCTCGTTTTTTTGTTTCTGTAGTTGCATGGAAGTGTTGTGTGAAATTTCTGGCCCAATATTTTGGGATTATATCTCTGGTAAAGTGAGTTTCCTGGAGAAATAGAATATTGGCCCCCAGGAGGTGATATTGAGACATGGCTGTACGTCTTTTGATATTGGTATTTAAACCTCTCACATTGTGAGATATGAGATGTATTTGTGGGATCATGTAATTAGTGTATTGTGGTGCATAGTCTTTGTCAACCTAAGAACACAAACTATTAATACATAAAGTCCCGGAAAAATGAGTGAGTTCACCAAGAGGATAATTATGTGTTGTTCTGACCTGTGGAGGAGAGCAGTCTCGGCATCCTTAAAAAAAAGAGAAAATATTAATAAAACAGAACTAGTGGAAAACAAACAGTAAAAATAAAATCTGTAAAAAGAAAGTTTACACCTAACTGGTAGGTAAATGTACATTATTCCTAAGAACAATTAAGGGCTAATTAAATAAGCTGAATAATAACAAAGGATATATATTCTGCTGATGTGTCAGCGTCTGATGAATCATTTTAACCTAACTAATTATGTTTTTAAACAGGAACTGTTTTCAACTGTCTTCCTCGTATTGAAGGAAGTAAACTATTAACTTTGTCCGGTTGCAGCAGGTGCAGAGTGAAAATATCCACCACAGGTGCTCCACCTAGGGAACGCCCGTGTGGTGTCCTAGAAGTAGAGAGCAAGAAACAGTTTCTCTTGTGTCAGATTTGTGTCATTTCTTAACTCTTTTGCGATTTACTTTTGTCCATCTGGTTTGGCCGGAGGTCCCCGGCGTCGATTGTGACTGTTCCTCAATTGGTGTCATCGGGGTTTCCAACCCCAATACTTTGCAAGTGGAGGAGATATCTTCAATATCTTGAACTGTGATGGTTTTGTTATCTTTGGTGATATGTAGGGCGAAGGGGAAGCCCCATCTGTATTTTATTTGATTTTTGCGTAGAAGAGACTTTAGAGGACGTAAAGAGCTTCTTCTTTGAAGAGTTCTGAGGCTGAGGTCTTGGAAGAACTGAATGACGCTGCCTTGAAATTTATAGGTTGGTTTGTTTCTGGAGGCCTGCATAAGTTTCTCTTTATCTTGGAAGAATGAAAGCTTAATGATGACATCTCTAGGGGGTGCTTCTCCTTTGGGTTTTGCTTTGAGCGCTCTGTGGGCCCTTTCAATAGCAAACTCTGATTCTTCTGTCTCCCCTGTAATATTTCTGAATAAGTGTTGCAGATATGTGTTGAGGTCAGGGTTAGTGATTGTTTCAGGGACTCCCTTTAGTCTGATGTTGTTTCTGCGTGACCTATTTTCTAGGTCATCGACCTTGTCTTGTAAATTATCAATGATTTGTTGTTGTAATTGTAGAGCCTGAGACGCAGCTTCCAGTTCCTCTGCTACTGTGTCTTTGTGCTCCTCCAGAACTTCCAATCTCCCTCCCAGGTCCGCCAAATCAGCTCGAATGTCAGTAAGGCTAGACGTGACAGCAGCATGCATCGAGTCTATTTTTCCCCACAATTTTTCAAAGTTTGCCGCTATGTCCTGTTTTGAGACTAACTCTCTAAGATCTGCTTTTGTTACTGGAGTTGTCTCACTAAGGGGAGAAGAGTCTCCGTCTGTATCTGAGTCTTTATCCATTTCAGCGGTTACCGGCTCAACTGATTTGGTGTGACGTGTGGGCTTAAAGAAAGTGCTCACGTTTGGTGGTTTATTTGTTTTCTCTCCTTTAACAGGTTTTTTAACTGACATATTAGCTGTCTGTTTTTATGAATAAGATTTGTGTCCTGTAGAGATATAATATATGGATGTGTGGAACCTTCAGATTGGAAGTATTATTGTAGTGATGCAGAGCAGTTCTGCTAATCGAATGAGGAGAAAAAAATGTTTCTGGCTAGTCGAGAGGAATAAGTCTGTCTGCTTGTATGCTTGTACTGAGATGCAAGTCTCTTTCAGTGTCCCTTCTTTATTGCTGCGTGGGCTTAAATAGTAGGGGTAGTGAAGTTGTTATTAGTTTTCCCTTTATAGCAGCGTTCCTGTGTCTGTATATTGCAAACTTTATTTGCTAATCCTATGATTCAAATTAGCCCCAGTACTCTTCTATTTTATATAAAATAGCACTTCCTTGTAATTTTGCTGATTCACAGTATGCTTCAGATGGTCTTATCTAATGTCTCTATGTTTAGCATTTCCCCTTCATTGCTTGTAAAGGAACTGGAGCTGTGACATCTGCTCTGATGCTGCTCAGCTTATAGTGCATTGAGGCGTGGAGGGGTAAAAAGTAGTGTATTTGATATGACAGGGTAGTCCCCCCCTCCAGCCCTTAGCTATGAGATGGTAGTTGAGACAGATTACTCTGGGCCTGAATATGTCACTAATGGCTGCCGCCTACCTGTGTGACTGTATGGGATCTGACAAGTCCGGGAAGCGAGCCCCCTTGCATCTGATTTGCTTGCTCTGTCTCAGTGTGTTTTCCAGCCGATCTCCTTCTGACCGTTAAGTCTGGCTGTGGGATGGTGAGTGGCGCTTGCTCAACGCGCCATTATCTCTGCAGGGCCTCTTCCGATTTCGGCGCAAACACACTGCGCACTCTGGGATCTGTATCGCAGGTCCGGTTTATCCGTCTGGCAATTTAACTTGTGGCCCCGATGTCTGGGCCCCTTTCCCTGAACTTTGAAGCAGCTCTGCTAGGTTTTTTTAAGCTGTGTGGCTGACTTTCTATACTTTTCAGCTTGGAGCTCAGAGATCACACGTCCATCTCTGAGCTCAGTCAGGCTCCGCCCCCCCATTTTGTAATTATTTTAAAGGGACAGTCAACCCAAAAAATGTCCTTACTCCTACAGATAATGTTTACTAGGATAAATATTTTAAAATGTAGCGCAATTTTTCTAAATATATTGTTTTCAAGAAAAATTACTTACTACATGTCCCTCTGGAGTTTTGAAATGGCTGCCAGCCCCCTCCTCTATTTCGTCATAACCCTTTTTCCTTCCTATCTCTTCTGCGAGAAACTTCTCGTGCCTCCGCAGTCCCGTTGTTTGCGCATGCGCAATGCGCCGATTTTAGTGAAGGGACCTTTTGAAGCAGGAACTTAAAATAACCGCTCAGTATCCTAGCGGTTCCTATATGCGGCGGACCAGTTGGCTTCTCTTCATCTACCGCCGCATATAGAAACCGCTAGGATGCTGAGCGGTACTGATGATCCTGAATCCTGCTAATTTGACATGTCACATTAGATTTAATACATTATTCCACTTATCAGTGTCTGGTTTAATAAACTCTAGTGGAATCCCTTGTTGTTATAACTGTATGTGCTGGCGGAGAGGACAACATTCTCCTACACTTACTTGCAAAAAGATATATTAATGAGGCAGTAGTGCTGTCACAGCGTGTGTGTGTCTGGGTTCACTATATAAAAGGCGCTGAGCTGTAGAAAAAAAAAGCACTTACCACTGCAGTTTAGTTCACTTCTATATGGTGTGTAGATTGATCGGAATCTGATCCATGTTGTATATTGTATACCACTACAATATGAAGCCTTTGTTGTCATTGATTATAATAAACCATTCTATTTACGGCATATTCTATCCAAACTCACTCATCACTTTCTGCAATGATTATCTGAGATACAAATGTAGCCATATTTTCTATTTAAGAATCACTAACATAACCTTTATATAGATTGAAACGAAATAGTGTCACACAGGCCAAAGATAAATTATCACTACAACATCAAGCAATGTTTTAGCATCCCTGCAAAAAATGTAATTCGTTATTGCTTTATTTTGTATGAATGTCCCCTTTGTAAACTGTGCCTAATAGGTAAAACGAGAATGTAAGGGAAATATAAAGAAATTGCTGAAAGTGGTTCTGAACATCTGTGAAATCCCAGCTACTCCTAAATTACTGAGAATACCAAACATTACATTCTGGATGTTCATCTTCATTTTCCTGGACGGCCCCCACTCACAGTTTATAACCATTATAAAAATAAACTTCTCCTATAACCGGCATTGTTATAATAATTTCCTCTTCTCTGAATTGTGATTTTTAGTTATTATTATAACATTCAAAGGTATTTTCTGATATTCTCACAAACCTGCGTGTAAAATACAAGACACACAATTTACTGAAACAAATGTTTTAGACAGATCTCAGCAAACATTCCTTTCTGCTTCAGTGATATACAGCACCTAAATATTCCTGGAAGTTGCACAACATTCTAAAACATTTATTTCAGTAAAGTGTGTGTCTTGTATTTTACACGCAGGTTTGTGAGAATATCAGAAAATACTTTTGAATGTTATAATAATAATTAAAAATCACAATCCAGAGAAGAGGAAATTAATATAACAATGCAGGTTATACAAGAAACCTCTTGCAAAATGAATTCAATGCGCAAAAAATTAAAATGATTACTATAAAAATGCAATTGTAGGGGGAGGAGCTAGCTACCGGAGCAAGTAGACGTGTATGTGAAGAGCTCCAAAGGCTAACTTGAAAATAATAGACTCACTTAAAGTTTAATCTTTACATTATTGCATATAAACTTGTCCCTTGAGATCTCTACAACAGAGACCATTGTTTGGACCGGACTATAAAGCCCTCCGGGTGAATATTACAGCTAAGTCTCCGGAATGCGGCAAGACAGATTTAGAGCCGGGTGACAGTTTTCTCTACTATTGAAGGCTGGTCTGTGCCTGTCCACAATTCTCCTGACCCCTTGGTCAAATCGAAAACACTACCCTGAGCTGGGTACTTAGAATTCTGGCTGCAAACCTCTGCTCACAAACAGACACTTAGGACAGCCGCCATATCACTACCGGATGCGGGTGGCCAAGATGGCGACTACCACGTGGGAAGTAAAACTCTTGGAGCTCCTTGATGCACATTTCCTGGAGCTGAAACAGATAATATCCACCACCATGGAAAATATACCCGCTCGGAGATTGCCTAACTGCCCTTATGTAAAGCAGCAGACCGCATTAGTAGGAGACACGATCGATCATGTGGAGTGTGGGGCTAGCGTCAGTAGCGGTACAGGCCGTGATGCGGAGGAACATGCAGGCTCTGTTGAACACACTAGACACGTAGCTGCTGCGGTGGACGGGGCACTGCCCATGCCCCAAGAAGACAGGACCCAGGGAAATACCTGGATTGACTCTGCAGTTTACGATTCCGGCTTGCCCTGGCCCTGTGACTCTCAGCTTTGCCTAATCGCAGCTTTGCCTGTAGATGGCCCATACGATCCACCTCAGAACTGGACCTTGCCCCCGCAAGAAGCTGCAGGGGACCCGGAGTTACCCCATCAGCTCCATTGGATTGAAGGGGCCTATTCTATCATGGCCTTCTACCGGAATCATCTCCTGGCGAGACAGGCCGACTTGCTCCTACCTTCCAAGGATCCACATGCAGCATCCGCAAATCTGAACAAAAAACCTGGGATTGTTCATGCCGGCAGAGGGGTAAACTGGTTTGCCCTCACTCTTACTAGACTAGGTGTGGGGTAAATAGCGCTGATGTGCAGTGGATGTTTGTCGCTAAGAACTCATACATTTGGATTTACACTTCTAGCCTATAGACATCAGTTATGTTAAGTGTATATACGAGTTTATGTTTGATAAATTTCATTACTCTGTTCAAGCGGCTTTATGGTTTCTCACTACATGTTTTAAATGTTACATGCCTAGTGCCTCTATATATATATGTGCCAATAACTATGCAACACCATATATAGGTCCTGCATAAGGAGGGCATATTCCTGGGATAACCCAGGAACAACTTTACATTAGATGCCACCTAACATACTTTTTGAATTGTAGTGCATAGTTCACATTTTCAGGGCTCTCCTATCGCAGCTGAATACACTTCTGAGGCTGCTATTAACCGATTTGACTATGGCCAGTTTGTACATATATGTCACTGCTTAACATGATGATGTATTGTAGGTTGCTTTTTGTTTCCCTTTTTTTTTTTTTTTCCTCTTCTTTGACTGCATGTTGAATGTGAATGTTCACACACCCCTATCTTTTGTCATGTTCCTTTTTGGTGTTAAGCGGCCACTAAGGCTAACATTTTTATATCCTCTATTTGGCTATAGGTAATATATAGTGAGTTATCGATTGAGCATAATCTATTCCACACATTCAGAGAGTGTTCTTTTGCATTGCTTTACAAGGTACATTGACTGGTGTATGCATTTTTTTTATATATGTTGTAGTTTGCTAATATCAAGCGCCCAAAATCAGGCATATCACATTTCTAATTTTATAGGCTTGGTCATACCACTACCTCAATCTTGTAGGTCCAAAGAGACATATAAGTGCTGCTTGAATCTTGTTAACAATGCTGTGGGTCTTTAATGCTACCTTAGTTCGCTATTTTCTATTACCATGGGGTTGGCAGATGACTTTCATACCAATAGCTGCAGACATCTGGTTCTTACACCTCGCCTGTGGGTTAGTAGGGAGCCCCGGGTGAGACAATTGTTTAAGTGCATTTGAAACTATGCAAAAACAAAAGAAAACACTCCGCGCTATTGATATGTTATCCCCAGTTGAAATATAGTTATCCACAGTTCATATGTATCAAAATTACTGCTAACAGTACAGTCACAATAGAACGAGATACAAGTGCTGTATTACCACTCAAATACCTCCGTTTCACAGTCACTAGTCTCTGGGGTGTGTATCCGACCCAATCCAATAGCTGTAACTGTGAATTTACGAAAAAGCAGCCAAGTTTTTCCGGCTGTAGGCTCCGTGAAGCTCTATTCTGTTGTCGGCGTCCTCGCCTGGCGTGTTCCTCTATTGCGCCTAATGATGACGTCACAGTCTTGCTATGTGCAGCACAATCCTATGCAGCTCTATAGATGTGGAGATCTTAGGCACTCCACCAGAAACGACAGTATCATGGAAGAAAGAACAAAGAGCGCATCCGGATTCAAGTGAGTTTATTCAACAACAGTAATACTGACACACAAATAGGATAGCACTTACAAGATTCCAGATAAAATAGGCATATAGATAATTTGATGCTGACCGGACCACTCTCCACAAGCCCTCCAAGTGGTAGCTGGACCCCCACAGCAAACGACTTAATACAGGTAAATTCACAGTTTCACCTATACGGTGTATATATTAACCTCCATTTGAAACTAATGTCACAGCGGTTATATAACTGTGATATACGAGGGTCATTGATACTATACCTTTAACGATAATGATAAACCCTGTATGTACGCTTGTCCGGTTTGGGGGTTTGAGGGGGCCCTCGATAGGTACAAGTATATATTACTATTGTACTCTTTTGTATCATTATCCTTTTTACTATTGCTCGGGACAACCCTTACATCACATGTGTTCCTCTTTCTAGGCCAGTGGCCAGGGTCTGGAGGGAGCCCACATAAAGAAATTTTAACACGTGAACACGCCAACCTAGGATTAATTTATATACACTCTTATATACAGCGAGGAGAAGGGTTAGCTTAAGATACTTAGCCTATTTATTTTATATGACAAGACCCCATTGCTTGGTAGATGGGTCCTAGACTCAACGATAAGCCTAGTGCTATGCTTTCTATAATACTCTAGGGCGTGCTAAACCAGAGGGTAATCTAAGGAATTAATATTATGTTTAAGACAAGTAACACTTTTTTTTTTAATCCTTATACTGTGTTATGCTTACTCACCATTATGTTTAGACACACAGAATGCTCTGCACTAGTTCACCTCCTCCCTCCCCATTTATAGAACCCACACTAGGGTTCAAACTAGGCGGACTATTTTCGCCACAAACTTTATTTTTGTTATTTTACAGGAACACTATCTCCCCATTGTCTAGAATTAATTTGTTTATCATTTGTTTCTATATATGGATATATCTTTATGTGCTGTATCTGCGTTCATTATTTTTGGATATGTGTACTTGAACGTCTTGTTTATATTTACCAGGGGTCCTGCGTGTCCCCAATTGTTATCACTAATCCTTATACTCAATAAAAAATTTATAATAATAAAAAAAAAAAAAATGCAATTGTATGTAGACAAGTAAGCATATCCTGTATTCTACTTATTAGTAGAAAGTGAAACATCACGTGTACAATCTGCAATAATACAATATGGAGACAACAGTCCATGCCCAGCACAGCAGAAGAGTCCTAGTGAGGTCACCAGAATTCATACACACAACAGTAATATGTGACCTGGGCATTAAGTACAACTTAACCTCAGTGAGCATAGAAAAAGACCTTGTTGGATCTGGAAAGCCAGCAAACCCATAACACCTAGAAGGCAATCACATCCCTTGTACAGTGACTCATTGCCTGCCAGAGGGGCCTGTAACGTATTGCTTGATAACCAAGTGAATAAATAGTCCAGGGAAAAACCCACTGGTTTATATAAAAAGCAACTGATATAGGACAACACATAAATACAAACACATCTGCACACATGAATCCCAGAAAAAGTCGAGCTTGTCACATTCATGCATTCCACTTTTGAATGTTATAATAATAATTAAAAATCACAATTCAGAGAAGAGGAAATTATTATAACAATGCCGGTTATACGAGAAGTTTAGTTATATTTATGTCTATATTTGTTTTCTTTAGGAAACTTCACAAAATAAACACACATATTAGTAAACATTCACTAAATCTGTGTTTTTTTAATCTATTTTTTAAAAGGTTTATCTTTTGACAAAATTAATGTTTATTAATTACAGAACTGACACGAAACGTTTCTGTATATCCTCAGAGGGTTTTTGCATAGACATTTCTCATCACTGAGCCCTTTGTTCTGATACATATATTCAAGGGCTGACAACCTCTATTGACATTTTCAACAATAACAAATGAGGTGCACAGACAGCCGGTGGTAAGTTCCAATTTCTTTTATTGCAAATAAAAAAATCTTTGTCCCAACAAGGGTATAGGATTCACAAGCTGTGCAGCAGTTGGAGATAGCTTCACTTCAGTGACTGATTGCTGACATGTTTCGGCAATTAAGCCGTAATCGTAGCTACAGTCTCAGGTGAGCACCAGTCCTATAAACTGGTTCCTGTTACCTGATTGGTTAAAAGATAATTAAAACCATACCTGGAGTGAAGCTATATCCAGCCCTTCTCAAATTAGATATAACAGGAAGACATTTGTCCCATATCAAAAATCTATGATATACACATCAAATGTGAATTTTAAACTAAAACAATCAACCATACATGAATGAGAATAAAATAAGCTTAATACTTTTTGAAAGGTGAACCCTGATATAATGTAATCTAAAGTAATCTAAACAAAAAGTCACATCAATGCTTGTTAGAACATTTGTTAATTATAAGGAGATAGTAAATTTTCCAAATTCCTCCTTCTGATTTGTTCAATAAATATGTATAAATACTTTGTTAACCAATACATATGAACCAACAAAGTGAAAACCTGATTCAATGTTGACAAGCCTACAGATTACACACATACCTATATATATACAAAAGATATTTTTTTTTTTTTTTTTTTTTAATGTATAGATATTTTTCTCTCTCGAATCTATACTAAACAGGTATGTGAAGACACAGTGTTGTAGTTACACATATCAGAGCTAAAAAATGGATGGAAACACAGACCCAGGACCAGGATTCTTATTCCCAGAAATTTATTAGGTCAAATTCTGAGTTTAACCCTTCTGGGACTCTGGTCCTGAGTCTGTGTATCCAAAACACCTCTCTTTTTTCCAGCAATCTTTCTCTGTCACCTCCTCTTTTATTTGTTCTGACCTGTTCTATAATGGTCCATCTTAATGACTTGATACTTGTTTGATGACAGATTTTAAAGTGCTGAACCAGAGGTGTAGTTAATTTACCATTTTTAATATTTGAAATGTGTTCCCTGATCCTTTCTCTAGTCTCTCTAGTTGTGAGTCCTGTATACTGTACATTGCATTCTATGCAGGTAAGTAAATAAATTGCGAACCTTGTTCTGCAATTCAGACAAGAGAAATGTTGAAAAATCTCTCCAGTTACACAGCTTCTGAAGCCTACTCCCTGTTGTAAAAATTCACAGGCAGTACATTGTGTGTAATTACATTTAAAGGTACCTTTAAATGTCATCCAGGATGAGCCTGCCTCATTCCTAGTTCTGAGCTGTGTAGGAGCAAGTATGTTGCTAAGGCTTACACCACGTCTGAAGGCATATCTACACCCTTTTGAAACCGTATCTACCAAGCCATCATCTGCTTTTAGAATATTGAAATGTTTTCTAACAATGTTACAGATGCGGTGGAATTGGTTGCTATATTGGGTAATAAAAGATACCCCCTCAAATTCCTTTGTTTTATCCTTGGTTCTATCTTCAAGATAGATATTTCTTGGGTTTGCCCCAATATTCAATCTTTGATGACTGACTTGGTCTCTTTTATAGCCTCTTTCGCAGAACCTCTCCTCCAGCTCTAAGGATTGTGTTTCATATTCCTTATCCGTTGAGCAATTCCTCCGGAGTCTAATGAATTGTCCTTTAAGGACCGACTTAGACTCTTTTCGGATGGTTGCTTTTGGCATGGAGGAGGGTATTGCCAGTGATGGGTTTCCTGTATACTTTACTACTAACAAGATTATTATTTATGCCTGTCAGAGTAACATCCAAATAATTAATGCTTGTTTTATTAAATTCAAATGTGAATTTTATGCCAATACCATTTTCATTAAGTAAGGATACAAAGCTTAAAGCTTCTTCTTCCGTACCATACCAGATCATTAGCAGGTCGTCAATGTACCTCCTATAATACATGATCTTATGTTTCCAAAGTTCATCACATCCAAAGATGTGGGACAGCTCCCACCAACCCATAAAAAGGTTGGCGTATGAAGGGGCAAATTTTGCCCCCATAGCTGTCCCACATCTCTGGAGGTAATGAACTCCTTCAAAGGTAAAGGCATTGTGTGTTAATAAGAATTCTGTTACTCTAAGGATAAAGCCACAAAACCTGTGGCTATAGTTCGTAAATCTTGACAGGCAGAAATTCAAAGCTTCTAGACCCTTACTGTGTGGAATGGAGGAGTACAGTGCCACAACATCAATTGTGAGCCAACTGTATCCCTCTCTCCAAACAACATTATCCATCTCATTTAATAGTTGTTTGGTGTCTCTTAGATAACTATTCAGACCCTTAACCAGAGGCTGCAAAATTTCATCCAGCCACTGAGAAAGGGGTTCAAACAGAGAGCCAATACCACTAATAATGGGTCTGCCCTTTACGTCCACAAGAGACTTGTGGACTTTGGGCAAGAAATTGAAGATGGGAGTTATAGGGCAATCTACCACCAAAAAATCAAATGTGGATTGATCTATATACCCTTCTTCCTTACCATCATCCAATAACTGTAATAAATCTCGTTTGAAGCGATGTACAGGATTGAAATCTAATACTTGGTATTGTGAGGGGTCAGTAAGTTGTCTTAGTGCTTCTTGGACAAAAAAACTTTTATCCATAACAACTACTGACCCCCCCTTATCAGCTGACCTGATCACCAGGTTGTGATTCTTTTTTAGACTATTCAGTGTAGAAAACTCATCCTTGCTAAGGTTAGAGTAATTACTCTCATGAGTGGTGTAAGCCAATTTGTTTAAATCAAATTCTACCCTACTCTGAAATTTTTCCAAAATTGTGCCTCTGCTATGTATGGGATAGTATTTGGAGGTAGGGCGAAAAGACGGACCTATTTCAATTGTGTTATCTGAAGTATCCAGTTCTAGTAGTCCCTCTGTTCGCAACACCTCCAAATTCTCTAGATTTCAGGCCTCCCCAAAGGAAAGAGGGGGATCTTTACAAACTGTATGGTAATCAGTAGTTTCCCTATCTAATGGAAGTTCATTAGATGTTGTGTTGTAATGTTTTTTTAAGGTTAAATTCCTTATCAGCCTGTTAACATCCACCAACGTTTGGAAAAGATTGAAATTATTGGTAGGTACAAAGTTGGGACCAAAGCTCAAAACTTTGTATTCCAATTCATTGAGTGGATGTGAGGACAAATTGACAACGGAGTTTACTTGTACTTGGTCTGAGACCTGCCCCTTCTCGGGGGTAATGGGGTCCCTTTGAGAATTCCCTTTTCTCCTCCCCCCCCTTCGAACCTTTTTGGTGCCTTTGAAAAAACCTGCACAATTTCAGAATGCTCAGTATTCCCTGAAGCTAGAGTTTCAATCCCTCTTTCTTGTTCTAACGAATATTTGGTGCCCACATTTGATACAGGGGTAATAAGAGACATATTGTCAGATTTGTGTGTTGTACTACCAGCTTCTGTCTCTTCCCTTTCCTCACCTGAGGACGAATAGTCCCCTGAGGATTCTGCTTCACTTTCATTGAATGTGACCTTTTTAGATTTAGGATTCTTATTACCATTTTTATTTTTATTTTTATTTCTGTTTCTAATTTTATTTCCTTTGGGAAATTTAATCTGGTCATGTTCCCTTCTGTAATTAGTTCTTTGCTTTCTATTCCAAATATATATTTTATTGGACTCATAATCCCCTAGATCCCTCAAATACTTATCATGTTTAATATCCATGATTAGGTTTTTTGTCTCTGCCATGGTGATTGGCAAGATTTTGTCAAATTTACCAAACATATTATCATTACTACGTGTATTCAATTCAATTTGTAAACAATTAATTTCATCAGAGATAGTATTTAACTGCTTCAGTTTGAATTCTACTAACATTCCCATCAATCTAAAGGAACAATCTGACAGGACGCTGTTCCAAACCCTTATGAAGTCCAAGTCCTCCACAGTAAATGTGGGAAATTTATTTATTCTTAATCCTCTCGGTATCATCCCATTCTTTATATATTTTTGGAGTGTCCAAATGTCCCATTTCAATCTTAGCTCTTTTTCTAATAGGGACTCCATTGTATCAAAAAGTCTACTGAGATTATAAGTAGAAAAATCAGAAGAAAACACAGATTCCATTTCCACAATATCCTCCCTTCTCTCATCCGTTGATTGTAATGAATAAAATTTCACAATAAGTGTATCACTGCCAGCCTGATCCATTTTGCAATATATAGATAAAGATCGTTAAAGTTTCTGCAATGTAAACCCGTTTAACCTCTATTGACAGCAAACCTGCTGAGAGCCTGCAGTTGGAGTGCTTGGCTGCTTTATTGTCGGACATATTTTTGGTTATAAACTGTGAGTGGGGGCCGTCCAGGAAAATGAAGATGAACATCCAGAATGTAATGTTTGGTATTCTCAGTAATTTAGGAGTAGCTGGGATTTCACAGATGTTCAGAACCACTTTCAGCAATTTCTTTATATTTCCCTTACATTCTCGTTTTACCTATTAGGCACAGTTTACAAAGGGGACATTCATACAAAATAAAGCAATAACGAATTACATTTTTTGCAGGGATGCTAAAACATTGCTTGATGTTGTAGTGATAATTTATCTTTGGCCTGTGTGACACTATTTCGTTTCAATCTATATAAAGGTTATGTTAGTGATTCTTAAACAGAAAATATGGCTACATTTGTATCTCAGATAATCATTGCAGAAAGTGATGATTGAGTTTGGATACAATATGCCGTAAATAGAATGGTTTATTATAATCAATGTCAACAAAGGCTTCATATTGTAGTGGTATACAATATACAACATGGATCAGATTCCGATCAATCTACACACCATATAGAAGTGAACTAAACTGCAGTGGTAAGTGATTTTTTATTCTACAGCTCAGCGCCTTTTATATAGTGAACCCAGACACACACACGCTGTGACAGCACTACTGCCTCATTAATATATCTTTTTGCAAGTAAGTGTAGGAGAATGTTGTCCTCTCCGCCAGCACATACAGTTATAACAACAAGGGATTCCACTAGAGTTCATTAAACCAGACACTGATAAGTGGAATAATGTATTAAATCTAATGTGACATGTCAAATTAGCAGGATTCAGGATTCAGGATCATCAGTACCGCTCAGTATCCTAGCGGTTTCTATATGCGGCGGTAGATGAAGAGAAGCCAACTGGTCCGCCGCATATAGGAACCGCTAGGATACTGAGCGGTTATTTTAAGTTCCTGCTTCAAAAGGTCCCTTCACTAAAATCGGCGCATTGCGCATGCGCAAACAACGGGACTGCGGAGGCACGAGAAGTTTCTCGCAGAAGAGAAAGGAAGGAAAAAGGGTTATGACGAAATAGAGGAGGGGGCTGGCGGCCATTTCAAAACTCCAGAGGGACATGTAGTAAGTAATTTTTCTTGAAAACAATATATTTAGCAAAATTGCGCTACATTTTAAAATATTTATCCTAGTAAACATTATGTGTAGGAGTAAGGACATTTTTTGGGTTGACTGTCCCTTTAACTATTTTAGCTATTAAATAGTTCTTAACTATTTAATAGCTATTGTACCTGGTTAAAATAAATACAAAGTTTCCTGTAAAATAGATATAAATCCTAAAATAGCTATAATATAATTATAATTTATATTGTAGCTATATTAGGGTTTATTTTACAGGTAAGTATTTAGCTTTAAATAGGAATAATTTATTTAATAAGAGTTAATTTATTTCGTTAGATTTAAATTATATTTAACTTAGGGGGGTGTTAGGGTTAGACTTAGCTTTAGGGGTTAATCCATTTATTACAGTAGCGGCGAGATTCGGTCGGCAGATTAGGGGTTAATAATTGAAGTTAGGTGTCGGCGATGTTAGGGAGGGCAGATTAGGGGTTAATACTATTTATTATAGGGTTATTGAGGCGGGAGTGAGGCGGATTAGGGGTTAATAACTTTATTATAGTAGCGGTGCGGTCCGCTCGGCAGATTAGGGGTTAATAAGTGTAGGCAGGTGGAGGCGACGTTGAGGGTGGCAGATTAGGGGTTAATAAATATAATATAGGGGTCGGCGGTGTTAGGGGCAGCAGATTAGGGGTACATAGCTATAATGTAGGTGGCGGTGGTATACGGAGCGGCAGATTAGGGGTTAATAATAATATGCAGGGGTCAGCGATAGCGGGGGCGGCAGATTAGGGGTTAATAAATATAATATAGGGGTCGGCGGTATAACGGGCAGCAGATTAGGGGTACATAGGGATAACGTAGTTGGCGGCAGTGTAAGGAGCGGAAGATTAGGGGTTAAAAAATTTAAATATAGTGGCGGCGATGTGGGGGGACCTCGGTTTAGGGGTACATAGGTAGTTTATGGGTGTTAGTGTACTTTAGAGCACAGTAGTTAAGAGCTTTATAAACCGGCGTTAGCCCAGAAAGCTCTTAACTACTGACTTTTTTCTGCGGCTGGAGTTTTGTCGTTAGATTTCTAACGCTCACTTCAGCCACGACTCTAAATACCGGCGTTAGAAAGATCCCATTGAAAAGATAGGATACGCAAATGACGTAAGGGGATCTGCGGTATGGAAAAGTCGCGGCTGGAAAGTGAGTGTTAGACCCTTTAATGACTGACTCTAAATACCGGCGGTAGCCCAAAACCAGCGTTAGGAGCCTCTAACGCTGATTTTGACGGCTACCGCCCAACTCTAAATCTAGGCCTTGATTAGCAAGTCTCTTGACTACAAGATCTTACGGGTGGAGACAGATTCCGCTGCTAGGTTTATTATATTACAAATTATTATTATTATTTTTTTTTTTTTTCATGATTCGAGTAGAACATACAATTTTTTTTTTATTTTTTTTTAAATAAAGATTTTTATTGAGGTTGTGCGAAAACCAATACAACTTATGCAAGGTAATATAATACAGAACAAACATAAATGGTACATTTCAAATAAACTACTTCCATCTTAATAGATAAGATTTACAACATAGGCAATACTATGGAAGAATTTGGAACCTCTTTTCTATTATATGAACAACACACAAAACTCAAGGTACAAGATGTTTCCTCGTTGATCGCTGGGGTCAATTCCTGCACCACTTGGTACTTGTTATAAACTCTAAAGGAGGAAAATGAGTAATTAAAGAGAAACTGGAATAGGTTGACATGTCGTGTGCCATGAGATATTAACACTGAAAGCGCCAATCAGCTGCTCAAATATTATGCTAAAGTATGCAGACATTGTGCAGTAATTAGAGTGCGATAAATAACTTAGAGGATAAAAAAATTCAAATGGTATCAAAAATAAAGGCGCCATTTAGAGATTCAAATAACATAGTATGGTGGCTAAGTGTGGTATAATATCTAGGATGCGGTATAGGTAAGAGAAACCGCGTAGTTATCCCTCCCAAAAAAAGGGGGGTATATTATAGTGGGGGGAGGGGGAGGTGAGAATTTGGGTGAAACGAATGGGATGTGACCAATATACACTATATGCCGGCGGTTGTATGTTTAATGGTTACAATAGGAGCCCTGATAGAGCCTATATGGTGTGTACGCATAAACTCGTCACATAGGTCTTAATTAAAGGTGAGAGCTTACACTCCATTGGAATCGTGCGAGAGAGGGTTTTACTGCCCTGGCCGCTGGCAGCCCGCCCCCGATATAAGAATATTATTAACATTAGTGTAAAGACTTTCCAATGAAATAAAAAAAAGTCATATAACTTAAACCTCTGCACCAGACTCTCTGCAGCAGTATAAAGGTGTGTGAGGAATTTCTATAGTGTAATACTGGCAGAGTATTTACAAATGCGTGCTCTTTAAGAGATATCCAACAAGATATATATGAGAGTACATAGGGGGCTAATACTAACTACATGGAGTTATATGTGAGATAGATATCCAGGTAATTAGTAAACTTAACTACCTATGTGGTAAACTTATATGTGACTCTGATGATTAGAAAATGTCATCAATATGGATAGGTTATGACTTGCTTGAAACACTTGGAACTCAGAGAACATTAACCCCATAACTTAATTTAACGTAATTTGTTTTCTCTCATCGCAAAAATTATAAGCACTCCACATTAAACAGGTGTATCAGTTGTAACATGGTTTAAATTACCCCAGGTTAACTCCTGCAGCAAAAATATGATAAGCATAGGAACTGACTGTAAGAGCTGACTGTGATAAAAAGGGTCATTAACAAATTATTTATAAATATATTCATATATCGGCTCCTGAGTTGCCCTGTGCTGACATTAACAGTTTAGCCACTAACTGGAGCGATCAAGTCCATATTAATGTAGAGTATACTTTATATATGAATAGCTATTAAGCTTCTAAATAAATGCTACCCAGAGGTGACAAGAAACATATGGGCAATATAAGGGAGTGGAGTACTTATAGGATCTCAACCCTTCAACTAGAGTCAGTAAGTAAAACAAACCACATCAGCAATTTATGTGCAAGATCGCCACTTACCACCCCTCGTATACATAAGGCAATTATTGCATATAATTTTCAACTTCTTGCCAGTATACTGTTGAACAAATAAACAAATTCAGCATCTAAAGAAAAACAAGTCCAGAACAGATCGTTTGATAATTTGCTATAAAATTCTCTGCAACTATCAAGGAAGTTCTAACCAATACCAGATTTAGAAGTTGCATAAAGAGTCATCAAGTGTCCGGTCATTTGGATGCAATTTAGCTGGCCTCCCGCTACTGGCTTCATCCAGCCCTTGTATGCCTTTAGCGATGTCAGAACGTCTTCTGGCATCTGTCCCCTGCAGAGTTGAGCAAATGACATACCGGGCGGACCAGCCGTCCCCGGTCGGATCAACGAATGCAGGTAAGTCATAACAGTCTCAGGAGCAAGTGCCGTGACATTAAGGTTTACCTTCTGTATTGCGCCTGTTGATATAGGACTCAGACCACCATTACTTTCAACAGGGGCCGCCTTAACAGTCATTACCTGGGACTCCTGTATAAGCTGTTCAGACCCCAAACAGGTTGCTCCGCAATCTTTATTTGTAGGATGCCCAAGGTCTGCTGTGTCCGTGTGCTCTCTCTGACTGAGGGTTGGGTGAGCGGGTAGCTGAACAACTCCAAAGTCGCTCACGTGGAGCGCCGTGTGCAGGGCCTCCTCAAGTGCAGCATGGTGCTTCCCCAGTATGTGGGCTAATTCTGCCACAACGTCCCGGACAGTCATCTGATAAGCCATATTTGTAGTAAACAGTTCTGTTAGGTTGAAATCTGCTATGTCGCTGACGTTCTTTTATCCACGTGGAGATGTTAAAAGGCTGGAACTCCGCATGTAGCTTCTGCTGAGGGCTTACTTCCACCTTACATGCATACTAGATTAGGCAGCTTCAGACAACATTGCTTTTAGAGTAACCAAGATAGTGCAAGACCCTATGCTGATTACATTATATTGGAGACAGCGTTTTGAACAGGGAATCTTAGCAAAGGGAAGGAATAATAGCCCAGGCCTGTAGGTAAAGTAGTGTATCTTACCACATGGCGTTATTGAGAGGTGTATGTCGGCTAAACAGTCTCAAAGAGAGGCATCTCTGTATCCCTCAGTATCTCTAAGGGTCTTTCAGTGTAATTGTGGAGATTTAGATCTTATATTAATGGTTTAGCTCAGGATTTTATGAGGAGCTCCACACAGACACGTCTGCATGCCTCGATAGCTGGCTCCGCCCCCATATTACAAATTATTATTAACAATATTAAATTTATTCTCTGCAATGTTTACGGTCCAAATAAATTTTCCAGTGAGTTCTGGAAGAATATTAAAGTCAAACTTTTTCCTCATATAAAAGAGAATCTTATACTGGGTGGAGACTTTAATATGACTCTATGCCCTGAAGTAGACAGATTTTCACAGAAAAATCTTCCAGAGATTAGGAGAAGCTCAAAATATTTTGCTAGACTCTGCCAGAAACTGCATGTTATTGATATATGGCGGTGCCATAATCCCGATTTATTGTGTTTCACGTGTGAATCTAAATCACATAGGACATTTGCTCAAATTGACTTATTTCTAATCTCTGAATCACTATCGATTTGTAAAACAGATATGTGCTAAAAGGTAAGTAGAAGGAGCGCCTAAACCAAGGCCAGGTCTAATACGAGGGAAATCGTGAGATACAAAAATCCGTGGGAACCAGTAAGTGACAATGAAACTTATGTGACGCTGGTTGCAATGAATAAACACCAATATGAAGCCAATAAAATTTAAATATAATTCGAATATAAATATAAAAACAAGTTAAGGTGGCAAACTACATTTAAAAGATAACAATTTTAATAACAAATTTTACATGGATCCATGTCACAATTAAAATTAAAAACAACAAATAGACAAATGTAAGGTAAAGAACAATAATTGTGGATTAAAATAGGAAAGAAAGGGGCAAAGGAACACAATCTAATGCGGTATAAAAACGGAGGGTACACAACAAACTGCATGTTATTGATATATGGCGGTGCCATAATCCCGATTTACACTGTGTGCAGAATTATTAGGCAAATGAGTATTTTGACCACATCATCCTCTTTATGCATGTTGTCTTACTCCAAGCTGTATAGGCTCGAAAGCCTACTACCAATTAAGCATATTAGGTGATGTGCATCTCTGTAATGAGAAGGGGTGTGGTCTAATGACATCAACACCCTATATCAGGTGTGCATAATTATTAGGCAACTTCCTTTCCTTTGGCAAAATGGGTCAAAAGAAGGACTTGACAGGCTCAGAAAAGTCAAAAATAGTGAGATATCTTGCAGAGGGATGCAGCACTCTTAAAATTGCAAAGCTTCTGAAGCGTGATCATCGAACAATCTAGCGTTTCATTCAAAATAGTCAACAGGGTCGCAAGAAGCGTGTGGAAAAACCAAGGCGCAAAATAACTGCCCATGAACTGAGAAAAGTCAAGCGTGCAGCTGCCAAGATGCCACTTGCCACCAGTTTGGCCATATTTCAGAGCTGCAACATCACTGGAGTGCCCAAAAGCACAAGGTGTGCAATACTCAGAGACATGGCCAAGGTAAGAAAGGCTGAAAGACGACCACCACTGAACAAGACACACAAGCTGAAACGTCAAGACTGGGCCAAGAAATATCTCAAGACTGATTTTTCTAAGGTTTTATGGACTGATGAAATGAGAGTGAGTCTTGATGGGCCAGATGGATGGGCCCGTGGCTGGATTGGTAAAGGGCAGAGAGCTCCAGTCCGACTCAGACGCCAGCAAGGTGGAGGTGGAGTACTGGTTTGGGCTGGTATCATCAAAGATGAGCTTGTGGGGCCTTTTCGGGTTGAGGATGGAGTCAAGCTCAACTCCCAGTCCTACTGCCAGTTTCTGGAAGACACCTTCTTCAAGCAGTGGTACAGGAAGAAGTCTGCATCCTTCAAGAAAAACATGATTTTCATGCAGGACAATGCTCCATCACACGCGTCCAAGTACTCCACAGCGTGGCTGGCAAGAAAGGGTATAAAAGAAGAAAATCTAATGACATGGCCTCCTTGTTCACCTGATCTGAACCCCATTGAGAACCTGTGGTCCATCATCAAATGTGAGATTTACAAGGAGGGAAAACAGTACACCTCTCTGAACAGTGTCTGGGAGGCTGTGGTTGCTGCTGCACGCAATGTTGATGGTGAACAGATCAAAACACTGACAGAATCCATGGATGGCAGGCTTTTGAGTGTCCTTGCAAAGAAAGGTGGCTATATTGGTCACTGATTTGTTTTTGTTTTGTTTTTGAATGTCAGAAATGTATATTTGTGAATGTTGAGATGTTATATTGGTTTCACTGGTAAAAATAAATAATTGAAATGGGTATATATTTGTTTTTTGTTAAGTTGCCTAATAATTATGCACAGTAATAGTCACCTGCACACACAGATATCCCCCTAAAATAGCGATAACTAAAAACAAACTAAAAACTACTTCCAAAAATATTCAGCTTTGATATTAATGAGTTTTTTGGGTTCATTGAGAACATGGTTGTTGTTCAATAATAAAATTAATCCTCAAAAATACAACTTGCCTAATAATTCTGCACTCCCTGTATTGTGTTTCACGTGTGAATCTAAATCACATAGGACATTTGCTCAAATTGACTTATTTCTAATCTCTGAATCACTATCGATTTGTAAAACAGAGGCAGGAATTGGAGAAATCTTGATCTCGGACCACTCGACCATATCCTTGACACTAAAGTGTCATGATAGCTCTAAATTTAAAATTCCTAGGGCATTTTTTTTACCCACGTCATCTTTATAACAACCCTAGGTTTGTACACTGGGTGAAACAGACTTGGAAGGATTACTGTACCCGCAATATATCTTATCTTCATAAGATTGAAACTTTCTGGGAGGCATCAAAAGCCGTCCTTCGAGGCAAAATTATGACATACATAGATATTAGGAACAAGAAACAACGGGCTAGAGACTTACAATTAAATAATCAGGTCAAAAATGCCTATAAGAATTTTTGTAGAGACCGCTCTAACAGTAGTTGGAACAAGTATATAGATCATAGAAAGGAGAGGGATATATTCTTGGCACAAAAACATCTAGAGGAAGAGACTAAAATTAATTTATATTTTAGGAGTTTTCATGGTAGCTCAGCTAAAAACCTGGATAAATTGGTTAAAGTAAGGAAAAAGAAGAATTTTATTCCTAGTATCAAGGAGGGAAATATAAGATATACTAACCCTGAGGAGATATGTTGAGTCTTTTTTAAATATTATAAGCAATTATACTCTAGGGGGGAATGTAATTTCACTAATCAAGAAAATTTATGGGATAAGATTATCTTACCTAAAATTCAGAAGGAGGAGTTAGAAGTTCTCAATGCCCCGATTACTATTGAAGAAATTTTTAAAGCCATTGACTTAGCCAAACTGAATAAATCCGCTGGCCCTGATGGGTTTCCAGCTGAATTTTATAAAAGTCTAGCGGAAGATATAACCCCAGCTTTAGAGAAATTGTACAATAGTTATTATGTCTCTGATAATCCAATCTCAAGTTTTTTTGCAGCAGCAAACATTTCATTAATACTAAAAAAAGGGAAGAACCCAGAAGACCCAGCTTCATACAGGCCAATTTCAGTGCTCAACGCGGATTATAAAATGTTTAACATCGATCATTGCCCGTAGACTTGCATGTTGTTTGGATAAACTCATCCATCCCGACCAGGTTGGATTTATGAAAACGCGAAACCCTACCAAGAACATTCAGAGAATGACCACTCTGGTAGACTATATTTGGAACAGTGACCAGTTTAGAGAGAAAAGCAACTTACAGCATATAGCGGTTCTCACCCTAGATGCAGTCAAGGCTTTTGACAGCATCGCTTGGTCACATCTGTTTATGACTCTAGCGAAATTTGGCTTTGCAAATAATTTTGTGCACTTTGTCCAGAAAATTCATCGGGACCCAGTATCATTTCTGATTGTTAATCGTATGTTCTCTCCTAAGATAATTTTAGAGAGGGGGACAAGACAGGGATGTCCCCTCTCACCTCTTTTGTTTAATATCGCCTTGAGCCGCTTGCAACCAGGCTGAGAGAAATCTTGCCTGGGATTCCGGCACTAGATCAAAACTTAAAAGTATTACTTTACGCGGATGATATCTTAATATGTTTACAAAATACCAGGGAGACAATCCCTAAGGTCATAAGTACCTTGGAGGAATTTAACTCCTTCGCGGGATATAAGTCCAATTTGGATAAAAGCGAATTTATGTGAATAGGTAAACATAATAATGAAGAAAACAATTTAATGTTTCGTACAGTTACCGCCATAAAATATTTGGGGCTGGAGATCCATAAAAACCCTAAACACTGGTATTCAGCGAATTTTGGTGCGATTTTTCAAAAAAATCAAAGAAGACCTGGATCTATGGCTTGCTTTTCCGTTATCAATCACAGCATCCATTAATTTGATTAAAACCATACTTTCCAACGGATTCTTTATCCTATGCAAAATTTGCCATTAATCTTACTAAACAAAGATATACGCAAATTGAACTCTTGGTTTTCTAAATTTATCTGGAAACAAAAAAAAAATCGCGTACATCACTGGATAGACTCTCACAAAAAACTTCAAATGCTGGTTTAGCCCTTCCTAACATTAGATTTTACAATCTTGCTTCACTTGTTAAGATAGCTATGGATTGGTTAGCTCAAACTAATAAGGTTGCTTCTCTTGACTTCGAATCCCAGTTGACAGATCCATGGTCATTGAAGGCTCTTTTACACTGCCCAATACATAAACATCCTCGCAAAGTTTCTATCTTACAGTCTTTTAGAAACCCGATTTGTGCATGGCAAAAGGTTTGTCACATATTAAAAATTGATCCTTTACTCTCCGACTTCCCACCTATCAGGGGTAACCCGCTTTTTATTCCAGGAATAGACCAAAAAGTATTCCAAGAATGGCAGGACAAAGGTCTCAAGGATATTTATCAGTTACTGAGTGATCAATGTCAGATTCTATCTTGGGAAGTGATTTCTTTAAAATTTTCCCTGAATATTGGGAATTGTTTTGCATACCTCCAAATCCGTCATTATGTCAGCTCTCAAAGCTGGTACTCCTCAACTAGGTCTGAGTGGTCCGAGGTCAAGATCTGTATCCAAAAATTTACAGCTGGAGATACATCAATCTCCCATATTTACGATATCATGCTCACTAAACAGGGCATACTGGCGGGGGAAAAATTAGTTAATTCTTGGCGCCCTTACATCCCTACGATTGATCAGGAGAAGATTTCCCATAGTCTTGAGATGGTAGTCAGTTACCCTATATCAGTAAGCTGGAAAGAATCTCATGTCAAATTAATGAAGAAATTCTATTTATCGCCTCTTAGGTTAGCTAAATTCTATCCTCTAAAAGTACCTGATTGCCCGCGTTGCTCATATGGTAAAGCTGATTTCATGCATATGATATGGCACTGCCCCAAAATAAAACAACTCTGGCAGAAAATTCAATATTGGTTCAATAGACTCTATAATGGGGCTTACTCGTTTTCCATGGAAGATATAGCCTGTTTGGTTCTTAATCTCAGGACAGATTCAAAAATTTGGATCTTAAACACCATTATACTTATTGTTAGATATAATATTTTTAAATCCTGGATCGCTAAGTGTGCTCCCAGCCTAGGGTTAATTCTTTAAGGGATACAATCCCAAATTATATATGAATCTTTTCATTTATCCCAGGCTTCGGAAAAAAAGAATTAAAACATTTTTTGGTAGAGTGGGCACCTATCATTAAGAATTACCCATTACAGCTCCAGCAGCGGATTCTGTCTCCATTTGTCTCCTCTATCAGCTACAATTTATAAGGTAGTTCCTTGCGGGCCTGGAGGTCCCTTCTTCCTTTTCCCATCTTGTCCCCCCCCTTTTTTTTTTTTTTTTTCTTGGTCGCTGTTTTACTTTATTTTTTACTATTAGATTTATAAGGAGAAAAAAATACATTGCCATTTAATTTTATCGTTTAATGTTTCTCCAGGATGGAAATAGAAGGTATTCATTCTGTGTATTAAGCCCTATGTTATGACGAACGTCTGGACTCTTGTTTACTGTATTGTATGATGGCAATGTATAATAAAGAAATAAAAAAAATTAAAAAAAAGGAACAATCACTCCCAGGGCAGAGATTACGCAATGTAAGAACGCCTCTCTCTGTGTCTGGTTTGCAGATAACTTTGAAAGTAGAAATCTGCCTCTGGGAGGAAAACTTTTGAACTCTAGTTTGTATCCCTGGGACACAATCTCTATTGCCCATGGATCCTGAACATCCTGAACCCAAACCAGAGCGAAGGAAAGTCTGCCCCCTACAAGATCCGGATCGGGGGCATGCTTTGGATTCAATAGCAGGCTTCTTGGACTGCTTTCCCTTAATCCAAGACTGGTTAGGTCTCCATGCAGGTTTAGATTGTTCCTGCTTAGAGAAGGAAGAGGAAGAATTTCCTTTTAAGTTTCGAAATTACTCTGCCAAACCTACTTAAAAGAGAGTCAGCCATTGGAAACATCTTCTTGAAAATAGGAGAAGGAGAAAAAGGAATGCCTGGTCTCTCCCATTCCCTAGTAATAATCTTCGAAGCTCTCTTTGGCACTGGAAATACATCTGAGTAAGAAGGAACCTCAAAGTATCTGTCCAATTTACTAGACTTCTCAGGGATAATCACTACTGTGGAATCACAGTCATCCAAAGTAACCAAAACCTCCCTAAGCAATAGGCAGAGGTGTTCTAGTTTAAATCTAAAAGTTACAAACTTTGAATCCGTCAGAGGCAAAGCACTTTCTGAATCCGAGATTTCCCCCTCAGATACTACAGCAGTACCCTCCCTCTTCGTGTCCTCGGGAGGGTACCTCCGAAATTACCACAATGGCGTCAGAACTTACAGAATCTCTGGTTTTCCTCTTATGTTTGCCCTGCAACATTGGAAAGGCAGGCAATGCATCAGAAATTGTAGAAGACATGAGAGAAACTATGTCTTTTAAAGTAACTTCAGTGGGCGCTAGAGCAGAAGTGCAGGGCACTGCTTATGCAGGCGGTAAACTTTGGGACGCTTGAGAAGAAAGCTGCGGCATAACTTGACCCTTGTCATTAGACCCTTGGGCAGCATCCATTTTTGAAAAGTTTTGCTCAGAAAAAAATCTTTTCCCTATAATTTAAAGTCCTCTCAATACATGTGGGACAGAAAGGGATTGGTGGTTCCACATTAGCTTCAAAACAAGGAGCAAGAAACATTTTGCAAGGCCCCTTGGTCCATACTTATTCACAATTGACTTTTTTATATGATAAAGATTTTAAACCCAAAAGACATTACTGTCTCTTTAATTTCAAAGTGACCACTTTTTTACTTTAAGGCCTGTAAAGTTAATTTTGCTACCAAAATATGCCAAAAGAAGAAAAAACACCTCTGCACCCCAGCAACCGTGCTGAGGTGCTCCTACCTGACCGGAAAATGGGTGCCTGTGTATCCGCTCAGCGCTGCAGTAGCCAATTCTCATCCGTTGCATTGCAGTATTAACCTCAATCCGGAGCGCTACAGTACAGATTTCCCAACCGATACTAGAAACGCATGCTGTACACAGACCATGCGTTTCAAAGCAGCACCTCAGAAAATGTGATCTGAGTAACTTCCTGCCCGATGCACAAGTGAATTGGCACGAACTCGGAAGCTCCACCCATCGTGGGCGTATCACATCAGTAGGAAAAACTCAGTTCCGTTTTAGCACATAAATACATGATTTCTGAGCAAAGGATTCTTGAATAAAGTGAAAACCACCAAAACAAGGGTCCCCAGCCCCAGTGCCTGCACATAAATGCTGTCCCAATACCTCTCCAGACTAGGAGAGTCCTTAGTGTCCCAATATAAGTGCCTTCCTATTGCACTTAATAACAATAAGGGTGTGCTTACTCCTTTCTGGTTCCCCCCAGAAAATATATAAAGTAGCACTTACCTTAACTTCTGCCTGACAGCTAGGCAGCTCACAGGCTTAAGAGGTCCTCTCCCTCCCATTGACCTGTGGAAAAAAGGCATGCTGAGTAATCTTTTCCTCAGACTAAAGCATACAGGGCAGCAAAAATACATGGGAGGCACAGTGAGAATTATATCCCACAAGTTCCCATTGCTCTAAAGTCACCAAAGCTCTACCGAAGAGACCGATATGGACTATGGCTACACCCTAGGACAAAGCAGCACAATCTTGCACTACTTTAAAAATAATAAACTCTTGATTGAAGAATCTATTCTAACACCTCACTTTACTACCTCCTATCACTAATGTAGGCAAAGAGAATGACTGGAGTGGGTGGGAGGGGATGAGCTATTTAACAGCTCTGCTGTGGTGCTCTTTGCCGCCTCCTGCTGACCAGGAGGTGAATATCCCATTAGTAATTAAGATGATCCGTGGACTCATCTCATCTTAAAAAACATAATTTATGCTTACCTGATAAATTTATTTCTCTTGTAGTGTATCCAGTCCACGGATCATCCATTACTTGTGGGATATTCTCCTTCCCAACAGGAAGTTGCAAGAGGATCACCCACAGCAGAGCTGCTATATAGCTCCTCCCCTCACTGCCATATCCAGTCATTCGACCGAAACAAGACGAGAAAGGAGAAACCATAGGGTGCAGTGGTGACTGTAGTTTAATTAAAATTTAGACCTGCCTTAAAAGGACAGGGCGGGCCGTGGACTGGATACACTACAAGAGAAATAAATTTATCAGGTAAGCATAAATTATGTTTTCTCTTGTTAAGTGTATCCAGTCCACGGATCATCCATTACTTGTGGGATACCAATACCAAAGCTAAAGTACACGGATGATGGGAGGCACAAGGCAGGAACTTAAACGGAAGGAACCACTGCCTGTAGAACCTTTCTCCCAAAAACAGCCTCCGAAGAAGCAAAAATGTCAAATTTGTAAAATTTTGAAAAGGTGTGAAGCGAAGACCAAGTCGCAGCCTTGCAAATCTGTTCAACAGAGGCCTCATTTTTAAAGGCCCAGGTGGAAGCCACAGCTCTAGTAGAATGAGCTGTAATCCTTTCAGGGGGCTGCTGTCCAGCAGTCTCATAGGCTAAGCGTATTATGCTCCAAAGCCAAAAGGAGAGAGAGGTTGTCGAAGCTTTTTGACATCTCCTCTGTCCAGAGTAAACGACAAACAGGGCAAATGTTTGACGAAAATCTTTAGTAGCCTGTAAGTAAAACTTCAAGGCACGGACTACGTCCAGATTATGCAAAAGACGTTCCTTCTTTGAAGAAGGATTAGGACACAATGATGGAACAACAATCTCTTGATTGATATTCCTGTTAGAAACCACCTTAGGTAAAAACCCAGGTTTGGTACGCAGAACTACCTTGTCTGAATGAAAAATCAGATAAGGAGAATCACAATGTAAGGCAGATAACTCAGAGACTCTTCGAGCCGAGGAAATAGCCATCAAAAACAGAACTTTCCAAGATAAAAGTTTAATATCAATGGAATGAAGGTGTTCAAACGGAACTCCCTGAAGAACTTTAAGAACCAATTTTAAGCTCCACGGGGGAGCAACAGTTTTAAACACAGGCTTAATCCTAACCAAAGCCTGACAAAATGCCTGGACGTCTGGAACTTCTGCCAGACGCTTGTGCAAAAGAATAGACAGAGCAGAGATCTGTCCTTTTAAAAGAACTAGCTGATAAGCCTTTGTCCAAACCCTCTTGGAGAAAGGACAATATCCTAGGAATCATAACCTTACTCCATGAGTAACTCTTGGATTCACACCAATAAAGATATTTACGCCATATCTTATGGTAGATTTTCCTGGTGACAGGCTTCCGAGCCTGTATTAAGGTATCAATGACTGACTCTGAGAAGCCACGTCTTGAAAGAATCAAGCGTTCAATCTCCATGCAGTCAGTCTCAGAGAAATTAGATTTGGATGATTGAAAGGACCTTGTATTAGAAGGTCCTGCCTCAGAGGCAGAGTCCATGGTGGAAGAGATGACATGTCCACTAGGTCTGCATACCAGGTCCTGCGTGGCCACGCAGGCGCTATCAGAATCACCGATGCTCTCTCCTGTTTGATTTTGGCAATCAGTCGAGGGAGCAGAGGAAACGGTGGAAACACATAGGACAGGTTGAAGAACCAAGGAGCTGCTAGAGCATCTATCAGCGTTGCTCCCGGGTCCCTGGACCTGGATCCGTAACAAGGAAGCTTGGCGTTCTGGCGAGACGCCATGAGATCCAGTTCTGGTTTGCCCCAACGATGGACCAGTTGAGCAAACACCTCCGGATGGAGTTCCCACTCCCCCGGATGAAAAGTCTGACGACTTAGAAAATCCGCCTCCCAGTTCTCTACGCCTGGGATGTGGATCGCTGACAGGTGGCAAGAGTGAGACTCTGCCCAGCAAATTATCTTTGAGACTTCTAACATCGCTAGGGAACTCCTGGTTCCCTCTTGATGGTTGATGTAAGCCACAGTAGTGATGTTGTCCGACTGAAATCTGATGAACCTCAGTGTTGCTAACTGAGGCCAAGCTAGAAGAGCATTGAATATTGCTCTTAACTCCAGAATATTTATTGGGAGGAGTTTCTCCTCCTGAGTCCACGATCCCTGAGCCTTCAGGGAGTTCCAGACTGCGCCCCAACCTAGAAGGCTGGCATCTGTTGTTACAATCGTCCAATCTGGCCTGCGAAAGGCCCTTGGACAGATGGACCCGAGAAAGCCACCAGAGAAGAGAATCTCTGGTCTCTTGATCCAGATTTAGTAGAGGGGACAAATCTGAGTAATCCCCATTCCACTGACTTAGCATGCATAATTGCAGCGGTCTGAGATGCAGGTGCACAAATGGAACTATGTCCATTGCCGCTACCATTAAGCCGATTACTTCCATGCACTGAGCCACTGACGGGCGTGGAATGGAATGAAGGACACGGCAAGCATTTAGAAGTTTTGATAACCTGGACTCCGTCAGGTAAATTTTCATCTCTACAGAATCTATAAGAGTCCCTAGGAAGGAGACTCTTGTGAGTGGTGATAGAGAACTCTTTTCCATGTTCACTTTCCACCCATGCGACCTCAGAAATGCCAGAACTATCTCTGTATGAGACTTGCCAATTTGAAAGCTTGACGCCTGTATCAGGATGTCGTCTAGATACGGAGCCACCGCTATGCCTCGCGGTCTTAGAACCGCCAGAAGTGAGCCCAGAACCTTTGTAAAAATTCTCGGGGCAGTGGCCAACCCGAAGGGAAGAGCTACAAATTGGTAATGCCTGTCTAGAAAGGCAAACCTTAGGAACCGATGATGATCTTTGTGAATCGGTATGTGAAGGTAGGCATCCTTTAAGTCCACTGTGGTCATGTACTGACCCTCTTGGATCATGGGTAGGATGGTCCGAATAGTTTCCATTTTGAATGATGGAACTCTGAGGAATTTGTTTAAGATCTTTAGATCCAAGATTGGTCTGAAGGTTCCCTCTTTCTTGGGAACCACAAACAGATTTGAATAAAATCCCTGTCCTTGTTCCGTCCGTGGAACTGGATGGATCACTCCCATTACTAGGAGGTCTTGTACACAGCTTAGGAATGCCTCTTTCTTTATCTGGTTTGCTGATAACCTTGAAAGATGAAATCTCCCTTGTGGAGGAGAAGCTTTGAAGTCCAGAAGATATCCCTGAGATATGATCTCCAACACCCAGGGATCCTGAATATCTCTTGCCCACGCCTGGGCGAAGAGAGAAAGTCTGCCCCCCACTAGATCCGTTTCCGGATAGGGGGCCGTTCCTTCATGCTGTCTTGGGGGCAGCAGCAGGCTTTCTGGCCTGCTTGCCCTTGTTCCAGGACTGGTTAGGTTTCCAGGCCTGTCTGGAATGAGCAACAGTTCCCTCTTGTTTTGAAGCGGAGGAAGTTGATGCTGCTCCTGCCTTGAAATTTCGAAAGGCACGAAAATTAGACTGTTTGGCCTTTGATTTGGCCCTGTCCTGAGGAAGGGTATGACCCTTGCCTCCAGTAATGTCAGCAATAATTTCCTTCAAGCCAGGCCCGAATAAGGTCTGTCCCTTGAAAGGAATGTTGAGTAATTTAGACTTTGAAGTCACGTCAGCTGACCAGGATTTAAGCCATAGCGCCCTACGTGCCTGGATGGCGAATCCGGAATTCTTTGCCGTTAGTTTAGTCAAATGAACAATGGCATCAGAAACAAATGAGTTAGCTAGCTTAAGCGTTCTAAGCTTGTCAATAATTTCATTCAATGGAGCTGTCTGGATGGCCTCTTCCAGGGCCTCAAACCAGAATGCCGCCGCAGCAGTGACAGGCGCAATGCATGCAAGGGGCTGTAAAATAAAACCTTGTTGAATAAACATTTTCTTAAGGTAACCCTCCAATTTTTTATCCATTGGATCTGAAAAAGCACAACTGTCCTCAACCGGGATAGTGGTACGCTTTGCTAAAGTAGAAACTGCTCCCTCCACCTTAGGGACCGTCTGCCATAAGTCCCGTGTAGTGGAGTCTATTGGAAACATTTTTCTAAATATAGGAGGAGGGGAAAAGGGCACACCGGGTCTATCCCACTCCTTGCTAATAATTTCTGTAAGCCTTTTAGGTATAGGAAAAACGTCAGTACACACCGGCACCGCATAGTATCTATCCAGCCTACACAATTTCTCTGGAATTGCAACTGTGTTACAGTCATTCAGAGCAGCTAATACCTCCCCAAGCAATACACGGAGGTTCTCAAGCTTAAATTTAAAATTAGAAATCTCTGAATCAGGTTTCCCCGAGTCAGAGATGTCACCCACAGACTGAAGCTCTCCGTCCTCATGTTCTGCATACTGTGACGCAGTATCAGACATGGCTCTAACAGCATTTGCGCGCTCTGTATCTCTCCTAATCCCAGAGCTATAGCGCTTGCCTCTTAATTCAGGCAATCTAGATAATACCTCTGACAGGGTATTATTCATGATTGCAGCCATGTCCTGCAAGGTAATCGCTATGGGCGTTCCTGATGTAATTGGCGCCATATTAGCGTGTGTCCCCTGAGCGGGAGGCGAAGGGTCTGACACGTGGGGAGAGTTAGTCGGCATAACTTCCCCCTCGACAGAACCCTCTGGTGATAATTCTTTTATAGATAAAGACTGATCTTTACTGTTTAAGATGAAATCAATACATTTAGTACACATTCTCCTATGGGGCTCCACCATGGCTTTCAAACATAATGAACAAGTAGGTTCCTCTGTGTCAGACATGTTTAAACAGACTAGCAATGAGACTAGCAAGCTTGGAAAACACTTTAAAACAAGTTTACAAGCAATATAAAAAACGTTACTGCGCCTTTAAGAAACACAAATTTTTCCCAAATTTTGAAATAACAGTGAAATAATGCAGTTACACTAACGAAATTTTTACAGTGTATGTAATAAGTTAGCAGAGCATTGCACCCACTTGCAAATGGATGATTAACCCCTTAATACCAAAAACGGAATAACAAATGACAAAAACGTTTTTTAAACAGTCACAACAACTGCCACAGCTCTACTGTGGCTTTTTACCTCCCTCAATACGACTTTTGAAGCCTTTTGAGCCCTTCAGAGAAGTCCTGGATCATGCAGGAAGAAGCTGGATGTCTGTGTCTGTAATTTTTGCTGTGCAAAAAAACGCCAAAATAGGCCCCTCCCACTCATATTACAACAGTGGGAAGCCTCAGGGAACTGTTTCTATGCAAAATTCAAGCCAGCCATGTGGAAAATAACTAGGCCCCAATAAGTCACCAAACATATGTAAAAAACGATTAAACATGCCAGCAAACGTTTTAAAATACACTTTTATAAGAGTATGTATCTCTATTAATAAGCCTGATACCAGTCGCTATCACTGCATTTAAGGCTTTACTTACATTACTTCGGTATCAGCAGCATTTTCTAGCAAATTCCATCCCTAGAAAAATATTTTAACTGCACATACCTTATTACAGGAAAACCTGCACGCTATTCCCCCTCTGAAGTTACCTCACTCCTCAGAATATGTGAGAACAGCAAAGGATCTTAGTTACTTCTGCTAAGATCATAGAAAACGCAGGCAGATTCTTCTTCTAAATACTGCCTGAGATAAACAGTACACTCCGGTACCATTTAAAAATAACAAACTTTTGATTGAAGAAATAAACTAAGTATAAAACACCACAGCCCTCTTACGACCTCCATCTTAGTTGAGAGTTGCAAGAGAATGACTGGGTATGGCAGTGAGGGGAGGAGCTATATAGCAGCTCTGCTGTGGGTGATCCTCTTGCAACTTCCTGTTGGGAAGGAGAATATCCCACAAGTAATGGATGATCTGTGGACTGGATACACTTAACAAGAGAAAAGAAATTTGGGTTTAGTGTCCCTTTAACCAGTTGGGTAAGAACATGTCTTAATCCTCACAGACTAATAATCAGTGTGAGATGTTTTGAGAGGGTGTGGTTGTTTGATTTATATAAACAGCCAAAAACTTTATTAGTTTAAAAATTCTCACTGTAAAATTAAGCACACAAATCAGTGGTGGTTCTGGGGTGGGAAACACTGGGAGAGTTGTGGGTGTAAAACACATGGGAACAAGATAGGCGTAAGTGTAGTTATTGGTGTTCCATGAGCGAGGTCAGGGCAGGGGAAGGTGGAGTTGCAGTTGTTCTGAGTAATGAACCAGGTCTGGGGGTGAGGTTAGGCAGTTGTTAGACATGATCTGTATAAAAGCACAGAGGGGGGGGGGGAGTATAGGAGTTGCTCCTTCTTTATAATGTCACTGACACAAATGTTCTTAAAGATTCAGATATAAATATAATAGTTTATATTTGTTTAAAGGGACACTGAACCCAATTTTTTTCTTTCGTGATTCAGATAGAGCATGCAATTTTAAGCAACTTTCTAATTTACGCCTATTATCAATTTTTCTTCATTCTCTTGCTATCTTTATTTGAAAAAGAAGGCATCTAAGCTTTTTTGGGGTTCAGAACTCAGGATAGCACTTTTTTATTGATGGATGAAAGTATCCACCAATCGGCAAGGACAACCCATGTTGTTCACCAAAAATGGGCCGGCATCTAAACTTACATTCTTGCATTTCAAATAAAGATACCAAGAGAATGAAGAAAATTTGATAATAGGAGTAAATTAGAAAGTTGCTTAAAATTTCATGCTCAATCTGAATCACGGAAGAAAAAAAATTGGGTTCAGTGTCCCTTTAATGAGTGATCTATTCTGTTTTCCCAGTAAATAAAGTCAGTATAATATCATGCCTCCCAACATTTCAAAATTTAAAAGAGGGAGACCCCCCTGCGGCAAAAATTAAAATGTGATGGGCAGGAGCAGGGACGGGCTTAAAAAAAAAAATCATAAGACCAAAGTAATATAAATAAAATTCTAAATAAAGTCATATTTTAATACTCTTAGGCAGCAAATCAAACATGCTCAAACCACTGGTATAAAAGAACAAGTAATAGTTAAGCGCTAAAAGCGAATTTTTTTAATTTTACGCTTAACTATTACTTGTTCTTTTGTTCTCACTTTTTGTTTTTTCCTGGAGGGGAATTCAATAGTTAAGCTGGGTTGTTTTCTCTAGCGCTTATAATTTAATTTTACACCAAACCACTACTATAGCCATGTGACCTCTGTATTTAATTAGCCTTTGCAGAGACAGCGCTAAATATTTTTATCTTAATTGGGCATTTAATAATAGATTCTTTAAAACTGCTCTCTGCATTCCCTATTAATATTCTAGATTCTTGACTTTAAAGTCAGCAAAAATGCACAGTAACACACTACATAGCATACACATATATGCAGATACGCACACACACTACATAGTATACACTTACACATGCAGATACACACACACTACATAGCATACACTTACACTTGCAGATACACATACACTACATAGCATACACTTACACATGCAGATACACACACACTACATAGCATACACTTACACATGCAGATACGCATACACTACACAGCATACACTTACACATGCAGATACACATACACTACACAGCATACACTTATACATGCAGATACACACACACACTACACAGCATACACTTATACATGCAGATACACACTTATACATACAGATACACACACTACATAGCTTACATTTATAGATGCAGACACACACACTACATAGCATACACTTATACATGCAGATACACACACATTACATAGCATACATTTATACATACAGATATACACACACACTACATAGCATACACTTATACATGCACACTTATACATGCAGATACACACACTTATACATACAGATACACACACACTACATAGCATACACTTATACATGCAGATACACACACTTATACATACAGATACACACACACTACATAGCATACGCTTATACATGCAGATACACACACACTTATACATATAGATACACACACACACTACATAGCATACACGTATACATACAGTTACACACACACACTACATAGCATACACTTAGACATACAGTTACACACACACACTACATAGCATAAATGTATACATGCAGATACACACACACCTTATAGATACAGATACACACACATTACATAGCATACACTTATACATGCAGATACACACACTTATACATACAGATACACACACACTACATAGCATACACTTATACATGCAGATACACACACACACACACACTACATAGCATACACTTATACATACAGTTACACACACACAATACATAGCATAAATGTATACATGCAGATACACACACACACCTTATAGATACAGATACACACACACTACATAGCATACACTTATACATGCAGATACACACATACACTTATACATACAGATACACACACATTACATAGCATACACTTATACATACAGTTACACACACACACTACATAGCATAAATGTATACATGCAGATACACACACACCTTATAGATACAGATAGACACACACACTACATCATATATGGGTATCTGTAATTCATTGTATGGGGTCCTGGGGTTGGCAAGCACATTAGCTGGCACTCTGCGCTGCCACTGTTCGTTACCCTGGTGTTAGCACTGCTCATTGTATAAAACTGAAGGCATGCTAGTATTATCACCAGGGGTTAGACATCATCACTACCAGGGGTTAGAGGTCACCATTACCTGAGGTCAGAGGGTATACAGCCTTCTTACTGCTGCTTAACCCACACACCATTCCTTTTACACAGGGAATCTAACAGGTATCTAATAGAATTTAAATGCATGGGGACAGATGGCTAGCAACCTGGGACAGCGGGACAGACCCCTATAATCAGTACTGTCCCACGGAAATCGGGACAGTTGGGGGGTATGGAATATCTATTTTACTCACCTAACACATATGAGTTCATGCTGATAACAGGCTCCAATGTCTGTGCTCAGGAAGAAGGTTCCCTTATTCACTCCAGTTACATCAATACCTGATATCTCTCAGTGCTCTGGCCGTGTCTGTAAAAAGTATATTAAATGGTTTAGACAGATAATAATAAATAATGGTTCTGATTAACTGTACGTATGGTATAATTAAAGGCACACATAACAATTCATGTGATACAGATCAGCTGTTTAGGTTATTACATATGTGCTATTGATTCAGCACAAGCATTTAGTACAGTTAGCCCCATGGGTGTTATAATTACATTGCATGTGATACAGATCAGCTGTTTAGGTTATTACATATGTGCTATTGATTCGGCACAAGCATTTAGTACAGTTAGCCCCATGGGTGTTATAATTACATTGCATGTGATACAGATCAGCTGTTTAGGTTATTACATATGTGCTATTGATTCGGCACAAGCATTTAGTACAGTTAGCCCCATGGGTGTTATAATTACCCTTAAACAAATTTTATAGGCTAAAAGGAGCGCTTAGATCTCTTAATGGAGTCTTAGCTGTGTATAGTCAAAGGGGTAATTAAGAAATTAACTGTGTATGATTTAAAATGTATACATATTTATTCCACAGAAAAAGTTATTATAAAAAACAATCACAAATGCTAAAAACAAACCTTAATTACAACTGTCTTCCTAAAATATACTAACAATCTCTCTTTGTAGTTTGATCTTGCCTGGGTCCACTAAATAATGGTATTACTTCGAAGTACTAAACAATGGTTAAAATTCCTTGATATACCTTAAAATATACTTATAAAATACAATAATGAATTGAGTGTGTTAAATGTGTATAAAAAAGTTAATGCTGAGAGTTCCAAAAAAGTGTATAAAAATAAAACCTTTAGGTGTACACCCTTTTTAAAAGGTATTCTAGAATCAATAATCACATGTGACGTGAAAGTGAATAAAAAATTGAATAACAAATGATAAAATACAAAAATATAATTCAAGTGAAAAAATAGTCCAAGTGAAAAAATAGTCCAAGTGAAAAATATACATAATCGTTATAGTCAAAGTGAATGTTAGTGTCTTTTTTAAAAAATATATATCCTTGTGATCCGTATCCTAAGAAGAGTTGTCCAACTGTTCTTCAAATGGCACAAATATAATCCACTTTAGGTGAATCCATAAATCTTTAAACCTAAGTGAAAGAATAAACAAACATAGTGCAATATGCTTGTGATATGTGTGAATAAATTTGTCTCACAAACTTTAGAGAAAAATAAAATAAAGGGAATGTAGCTCTATTCTTGTAAACAGCAAATATATATAACTTAATATACTCGCATGCACAAGGTGAGCATTTACTTTAGTAATTGAAATGAAAGTATGGACTATACCTCTATGAATGTTAATAATAATTCTTATGTGAGAAGCTTATATAGCTTCTACTATATAAACAATGATTCGTTTATGATCAAAGAAAAAATGAGAAAAAATTCCTTTAAATTCAGGATATGAAATAAGTTGATAAAGTTCAAATCTTAGTAAAGTAATGTTCAAATAACTTTCCTTTAGTTTCACGCACTCACACAAACACTCTAAAATATATATACAATGATCCAACACACACGCAATATTGAGCAGCAAGGAGGAGGTTAATTCAGTGAAAATACAGCTCAGGTAAGTAATGACACTTAGCGTTATATTTGTAAACCTTAAACTTTGTATACAATACGATACCAATACCAGCGTGGTGATAAGACCAGATTTCCCCAGAAACGATGGTGAAGCGTGGAGAGCGGTATTAGCAGCAGAGTATATACTAAACCGGAGAATATTAGAAAGCGGCGTCCGGTAGCAGCATGTGTGAGTGCGGCTTCAGCTGTGAGTGATAGAGTTCCGGAAGCGTAGGAATATGATTAGAAGTAACGGTCCCAAAAAAGGAATCAGGAAAGAAGTGCAGCAAACTTTGAGTACAAACAGCCTTCAAAAATTATTAAATACTTTAGACCTGAAAGGGAAAATAAATTGCTTGAAATGAGCAATAGCAAAGGATGAGAGAATCCACTTTAATTTTCAGGCACTGAGTAATGGAGAAGCACTTCCTTAAATAGGAGGAAGTGCTGATAGTCAGAAAGTCTTAAAGGGATATCACATCCCCCCCTTCTCAGGGAATCACCCCCGGGGATTCCAGACCAGGTTTAAGGGGGTAACGATGATGGAATGACTTCACCAGACGAGGGGCATGAACTTCCGAATGAAGATGCCAGGAATCATCCTCTGGACCATAACCCTTCCATCTGATAAGATATTCTAATCTTTGTCGTCGAATCCTAGAATCCAATATAGATTCAACTTCAAATTCCTCTGGAAGATCCACTGAGATAGGAGGTGGAAGATCAACTGTCGTACGTGTCATTGAATCAAAAGGTTTTAGTAATGAAATATGAAAAGTGGGATGAAACTTGTAGTCCTTGGGTAACGTGAGTTTGACCACATTGGGATTTATTACCTGCTCCACAGGGTAAGGTCCCAGAAATTGGTTAGCCAATTTCTTGCTAGGGACCTGAAGTTTGAGGTTTTTAGTAGAGAGTAATACTAGGTCACCTATTTTATATTCAGGTCCAATTGAATGTTTCCGATCATAGTATTTCTTTTGGTATTCCTTAGCTTCAGCTAGATGTTTTTTCAATACTCTTAATCGATCTTGAAGCTTGGAAGAAAAATCTAAAGCTGAAGGGGAATTTACTGTTTTGTGGGACAAGGTTATAGTATTAGGATGGTACCCATAAGTTGCGAAGAAGGGGGATGTTTTGGTTGAGGAACAGAATGAATTATTATGAGTAAATTCAGCCATAGGAAGGTAAATTAGCCAGTCATCTTGTAAATGTGAAATATAAGAACGTAAAAAGTGTTCAATAGTCTGGTTGAGTCTTTCTGTCAAGCCATTTGTCTGAGGATGAAAAGCAGTAGTGTAGCGATGATCAATTTTCAGTAATTTACACAAAGATCTCCAGAACGAAGAGGTGAATTGGGTACCCCTGTCAGTAATAATATTAGAGGGTAAACCATGTAGTCTTACAACCTGATCAAGAAATACTTTAGCTGTAGTCATGGCAGTTGGAAATCCCTTAAGTGGAATAAAATGAGCCAGTCTTGTTAAATGGTCGACTACTACCATGATAGTGTTATATTGTTGTGATGCAGGTAACTCAACTATAAAATCCATGGCAATAGTACTCCATGGTTTATCTGGAATGGGCAGAGGCCTAAGTAACCCTATGGGTTTTTTATGTTCAATTTTATTTCTAGCACAATTCTCACACCTAGAGACATAATCATAAATGTATTTATTCATTCCTGGCCACCAAAACTTACGACGGGTAAGTTCAATGGTTTTCTGTATCCCTGGGTGACCAGATATGGTGTCATCATGGGTATGTGTGAGAATGGAAGATCTTATTTTCTCAGGTATGTATAACTTTTCTTCATGATAAAAAAGACCTGTAGTAGGATCTTTGGAACAATTTTGTAATGGTATTGAATCATGTTTTAGAGCGTTGTAAATCTCTTCTTCTAAAGGTGTTAAAGTACCTATTATCTTTTCTGGTGGAATAGTGAAGTTAGGTTGTTCATGTGGAAGTAACTCATAAATACGTGAAAGTGCATCTGCCTTTGTGTTTTGACTCCCAGGTTTATAAGTTATTAGAAAGTTAAAGCGATCTAGAAAGAGTGACCATCTTGCTTGCCTTGCTGTTAAAGTCTTATTCTTTTTTAAGTATTCTAAATTTTTATGATCAGTATATATAAGGAATGGAATTACTGATCCTTCTAGTAGGTGTCTCCATTGTTCTAGAGAACACTTAATAGCAAGGAGTTCTTTGTCTCCAACACTATAGTTAGCTTCAGCACAAGTTAACGTTCTTGAATAGAACGCAATGGGATGAACTTCACCTGTCTCCTTATTTTGTTGAGAAAGAACAGCCCCTATGCCTGTATTAGATGCATCAACTTCCAACAGGAACTGTTGATCAAATTTAGGCAGTGTTAGTATTGGAGCTGTTGTGAACATTTCCTTAAGACTATCAAAAGTCTTCTGGGCTTGTTCAGACCACTTAAATCGCTGTTTTATGCTAGTTAATTGTGTTAATGGTTTTATCACTGAGGAGAAGTTTTTTATAAATTTACGGTAATAATTTGCGAAACCAATAAATCGCTGTAATGCTTTTACTGTAGTGGGTTTAGGCCAGTCTTTAATAGCGGATACTTTTTCAGGATCCATTTCTATTTTGTTTGGGGTAATTATATAACCCAAAAATTTTATTTTTGAGACATGAAAAACACATTTTTCTAGCTTAGCATATAACTTATGCTCCTTGAGTCGAGTAAGAACCCACCTAACATGTTTTTCATGTTCTATGGGAGATTTCGAATAAATCAGAATATCATCTAGATATATGATGACACAGATATCCATTAGATCATGAAAAATCTCGTTGATAAAATGTTGGAAGGTTGCGGGAGCATTGCTCAAACCAAAGGGCATTACGTTATACTGGAAAAGACCATAGCGGGTTCTGAACGCGGTTTTCCATTCGTGCCCTTCCTTTATGCGAATAAGATTATAAGCGCCCTTTAGATCTAATTTCGAGTAGATCGTGGCCTCATTTAATCTTTCGAGTAACTCTGGTATGAGAGGTAAAGGATACCTATTTTTAATTGTTATTTCATTCAATGCCCTGTAGTCTATAATGGGTCTTATTGTCCCATCTTTGTTGCGTACTAAAAATAATCCTGCAGCAGCAGGGGATGTTGAGTGTGAGATGAACCCTTTTCGCAAGTTTTCATCTAAATATGATCTTAGATATACCAATTCTTCTTGCGAAAGAGGGTAAATCTTACCATGTGGTATCTGAGATCCCGGTATTAAATCAATGGGACAGTCAAATTCCCTATGTGGTGGGAGGTTTTCTGCCTCCTTGAGGTCAAATACCTCTGCCAGGTCCTGATAAATTTGTGGTAGCTCATGTTCTATAGTAGAGATTACCTGATAGGGAAAACAAGTCTTTATACAATAATCAGAGTCAAATTTTATTTGTTGTGATGACCAGTCAATATGAGGATTATGTATTTGTAACCAGTTGAAACCTAAGATAATAATATGCATGTAGATAGGTATGAGGTCAAAAGTAATATATTCAGAATGTCCTTGGTCAGTTGTTATGAGTAAAGGGATTGTCTGATGAGTAATGGGGCCCTGTTGTATAATAGAACCATCAATAAGTTTAACAGAAACAGGATGTGTCTTGACAACAGTTGGAATTTTATTGAGCTTAACATATGCTATGTCTATATAGTTTCCTGACGCCCCAGAATCAATCAAAGCGTTAGAGCGCACGTTTTTCTGATCCCACTGTAAAGAAAAAGTGAGAGTGAGATGGGGGTTTTGAGAAATGTGAAAAATATTGTTTTTGAAACTACCCTTACCCTTTTTCTGTCTCAATAGAGATGGACAATTTGTGACGGAGTGGTCTTTTTGTCCACAATAAAGACAGAGATTTTCTAATCTACGTCTAATTTTTTCCTCTGGGGTTAGAGGACCCCTTATAGTTCCAATTTCCATAGGAACCTGGTTTGAAACAGCTTTTTCCATGGTTGTAAAACAGGGATATGAACGTCTGGGTACCACTTCATAGGAAGCTTTTTCAGCCTTTCTTTCACGTAACCTTCGGTCCAAGGTGGTGCTTAATTTCATCAACCCATTCAGTGTGTCAGGCATCTCTAGACGTGACAATTCATCTTTAAGGGATTCAGAGAGACCCAATCTGAATTGATTCTTTAAACTGATCTCGTTCCATTGAGAGTCATCTATCCACATTTGAAATTCAGTAATATATTCTTCAATGTTTCTTTTCCCTTGTTTCATAGATCTTAATTTGTTTTCAGCTGTTATTTGAGTGTGGGAATCCTCATACAAGGCAGTCATAGCTAAAAAAAATTCTTCAAGCGAATCCAATATTGAATGTTCACTTTCAAAAAATCTATTGGCCCAGGAGCGTGGCTCCCCCTGTAGGAAGGAAATAGTGGTACAGACCTTTATCCTTTCACTATGATATGTTTTAGGTCTAAGTGAGTAAAGAAGTTTACATGCACTTTTAAAATCCCTGAATTCGCTGCGTTTGCCAGAAAATGGTTGTGGGTATTGTATGTGAGGTTCAGCAATTCCTGCTTCTTTCCCTGACATACAATCTTTTATTATAGTTTTGAGAGCTTTATTTTCAGTTTGTACCTCTGTTAATGCTCTAGCAAGATATTCTAATTTCTGATGAATATTAGAAAATTCATTTTTAATTTCATTAGGATCCATATTCCAAAAAATAAAAAAAAACTTTCTTTTTATGGCCTGAAAATTCTGTGATATGTGTGAATAAATTTGTCTCACAAACTTTAGAGAAAAATAAAATAAAGGGAATGTAGCTCTATTCTTGTAAACAGCAAATATATATAACTTAATATACTCGCATGCACAAGGTGAGCATTTACTTTAGTAATTGAAATGAAAGTATGGACTATACCTCTATGAATGTTAATAATAATTCTTATGTGAGAAGCTTATATAGCTTCTACTATATAAACAATGATTCGTTTATGATCAAAGAAAAAATGAGAAAAAATTCCTTTAAATTCAGGATATGAAATAAGTTGATAAAGTTCAAATCTTAGTAAAGTAATGTTCAAATAACTTTCCTTTAGTTTCACGCACTCACACAAACACTCTAAAATATATATACAATGATCCAACACACACGCAATATTGAGCAGCAAGGAGGAGGTTAATTCAGTGAAAATACAGCTCAGGTAAGTAATGACACTTAGCGTTATATTTGTAAACCTTAAACTTTGTATACAATACGATACCAATACCAGCGTGGTGATAAGACCAGATTTCCCCAGAAACGATGGTGAAGCGTGGAGAGCGGTATTAGCAGCAGAGTATATACTAAACCGGAGAATATTAGAAAGCGGCGTCCGGTAGCAGCATGTGTGAGTGCGGCTTCAGCTGTGAGTGATAGAGTTCCGGAAGCGTAGGAATATGATTAGAAGTAACGGTCCCAAAAAAGGAATCAGGAAAGAAGTGCAGCAAACTTTGAGTACAAAAAGCCTTCAAAAATTATTAAATACTTTAGACCTGAAAGGGAAAATAAATTGCTTGAAATGAGCAATAGCAAAGGATGAGAGAATCCACTTTAATTTTCAGGCACTGAGTAATGGAGAAGCACTTCCTTAAATAGGAGGAAGTGCTGATAGTCAGAAAGTCTTAAAGGGATATCACAATGCTTTTCTAAAAGTGGCTGAATAGTTATTAAACTCACCGATTAGGGACCTGAGCCGTGAATATCAGTTACAATCTACGCGTTTCGATCCTCCTGGATCTTTCTCAAGACTGATATTGGCTCTAGTAGTCCCCTACCTTAAATAGGCTGTGTATTCTAAATTGTGATCCACCAAAAGGCGCCAAAACCGCTTCCGTTGGTTACCTTTGACCCGGAAGTGTCTCCATTGTTTTTAATAGTGTCAGGGGTTGTTGCGCGAAACCGGAAGTAATATTCCGACCGGGATCGGCACTGCAAGCCTGTGTATCCGCTCTTCGATATGAAAGTATAGGACACGAAACCGGAAGTGACGCTTCGCATATGACGTCACTTCCGCTGTTTCACTTTCATTCCGAGCATGTACTACTCCAATTGGTTCCTTGTTTACAAAAACAAATTGGAAAAATATTCACTCTCAAATCCCTTAATCGTGAGTTCCTATACCTTTACACAATATAGCCAATGCTGCTTTTAAAAAAATATCGGACATAACTGTATCATAAATATCTGGATGATGTTTAAAACACATATTCCTAATTAGAATATAAATGTGAATTATAATGGTTAGGCTGAGTGTGGGCTAGAATTAATCTATAATGCTTGGTAAGTGGCCAGATCTACCTCATACCACCCTATACATAATACAATCTAAATATGAATATAAATATAATTAACAATTTCAAGGGAAAGAGATACATGGAGTCATGTGGCCTACGTTTCGTTAAACGTGGCCCCCCATACCCTTCTAGGACATAAAATGGGTATGGTAGTATGAACATTGACTCAATTTGTTTTCAATCTATATCCTATTTCTCAAAGACTATAGTGAAGTGCGATCCAGAGAGGTTTCTATTTGAAAGCATTCTTGGAGGAAAAATGAAGATAAAGATAAAAATATTAAAAATATTAAAAATATATAACCTTAGAAGTTGATTGGTTATAATAGATAAGTTAAGGAGTCAATTGGGGAGGTTTTTTTAAAGGTTTTCTCTTGTTCTATAGTAAATGTAGTATTTCTATATTACTGTTAAAACCTTTGGGGAATATGCAGTCCAGGTTGAAGATCCATTTTGACTCTTCTTTTAAAAGTGACTTTTCAAAGTCCCCTCCTCTCCAGTTATTCTTTACTTTACTTATACCCATGTATCTAAGAGTTTTACTGTTACTGTCGTGGACTTCTTTAAAGTGCTTATATAGGGGGAAGTCCCCCTTCTTCCATTTGATTTGTAACAGGTGTTCCCTTATCCTGTCTTTAAGTTTCCTGGAGGTTTGGCCTATATACTGAAGTCCACAACCACACTCTATCAGATATATAATGCCACTATCCTGACATTTTATCACATCATTCATATTAAAAGCTTCTCCTGTTATTTTGGATTTGAAAGTCCGTGCTTTTTTGCCATGTTTACACGCTTTACACGAGTAGCATGGGAAGAACCCTTTTAGTTGTTGGCCTAGGACATCGTTTGTTATCTTCTTCTGAATTTTTGAAACACTTGGCGCAAGAATACTTTTCAAGTTTCTTGTTTTCTGATAGATGAACCTTGGTGTTTCATTCAGATCTTTTCCGATAATGCTGTCCTCCTTTAGGAAATGCCAATTTTTCTTTATGATCTTTTCGATTAAAAATCGATTCTCGCTATATTCAGTTATAAAAGGTACCTCAATTCCTGTGCCATCCTTGCATGTTCTTTCTTTGTCTTTATAGTGTAACATAGGTCCTCTGTCCATGGTTTCAATTTCTTTTATGGTCTTATCTATAGTTTCCTCTTCGTATCCCCTATCTAAGAACCTCTTTTTCAGGATCTTTGATTGTTCCTTCCATTTATTAACATCGGAGCAATTTTTTCTGATTCTCATCAGTTGGCCTTTGGGAATATTGGCCTTCCATCTTTGAAGGTGGCAACTAGTTTGGTGAATATAGTTGCAACAGTCTACTTCCTTGAAATAGGTTGAGGTGGAGATTTTTCCTTTCTCTATATTGATATCTAAATCCAAAAAATGAAAACTCCTTTTACTTATCTCATGTGTAAACCTTAAATTTATGGTATTTTTATTCATCACGTGTATAGTGTGTTCCAGATCTTCAATACTTCCCTTCCACACTATTAGGATGTCGTCTATATACCTTTTGAAGAGGACCAGGTTTGCGCCCGCTGGGCAGGAATCTCAGAATAGGTTTGCTCATATAGAGGTTTGCGTAGCTGGGCGCAAACCTGGTCCCCATGGCTGTACCGCAAATCTGGTTGTAGAATTTTCCTCCATTATGAAAATAGTTGTGTGTTAAAATAAAAAGAATGCTATCCAAGATAAACTCTCTCTGGTCGGGACTCACTTCATCGTCTTTTTCTAGGAAATAGCTGATTGCCTCTATACCCGAGTTGTGTGGAATACTCGTGTATAGGGCAGTCGCATCACAAGTGGCTAAAATATAGTTCTCTTCCCATTCTAAGTTATTTAGTGTATTGAGGACATCAGTTGAGTCCCTTAAGTAGGAAGGGAGAACCTTAACATATTTTTTAAGTTTCTTGTCAATGTACTCTGACAAATTACAGGTAATAGATCCAATGCCTGAAATTATAGGCCTACCCGGGGGGTTGGTCAGACTTTTGTGTATTTTGGGCAAATAATAGAATACAGGTATTCTAGGATGCTCTGTCCTTATATACCTGTATTCATTTTGGTTCAATATCCCAAAAGGTATATAGACGACATCCTAATAGTGTGGAAGGGAAGTATTGAAGATCTGGAACACACTATACCCGTGATGAATAAAAATACCGTAAATTTAAGGTTTACACATGAGATAAGTAAAAGGAGTATTCATTTTTTGGATTTAGATATCAATATAGAGAAAGGAAAAATCTCCACCTCAACCTATTTCAAGGAAGTAGACTGTTGCAACTATATTCACCAAACTAGTTGCCACCTTCAAAGATGGAAGGCCAATATCCCCAAAGTCAACTGATGAGAATCAGAAAAAATTGCTCCGATGTTAATAAATGGAAGGAACAATCAAAGATCCTGAAAAAGAGGTTCTTAGATAGGGGATACAAAGAGGAAACTATAGATAACACCATAAAAGAAATTGAAACCATGGACAGAGGACCTATGTTACACTATAAAGACAAAGAAAGAACATGCAAGGATGGCACAGGAATTGCGGTACCTTTTATAACTGAATATAGCGAGAATCGATTTTTAATCGAAAAGATCATAAAGAAAAATTGGCATTTCCTAAAGGAGGACAGCATTATCGGAAAAGATCTGAATGAAACACCAAGGTTCATCTATCGGAAAACAAGAAACTTGAAAAGTATTCTTGCGCCAAGTGTTTCAAAAATTCAGAAGAAGATAACAAACGATGTCCTAGGCCAACAACTAAAAGGGTTCTTCCCATGCTACTCATGTAAAGCGTGTAAACATGGCAAAAAAGCACGGACTTTCAAATCCAAAATAACAGGAGAAGCTTTTAATATGAATGATGTGATAAAATGTCAGGATAGTGGCATTATATATCTGATAGAGTGTGGTTGTGGACTTTAGTATATAGGCCAAACCTCCAGGAAACTTAAAGACAGGATAAGGGAACACCTGTTACAAATCAAATGGAAGAAGGAGGACTTCCCCCTATATAAGCACTTTAAAGAAGTCCACGACAGTAACAGTAAAACTCTTAGATACATGGGTATAAGTAAAGTAAAGAAGAACTGGAGAGGAGGGGACTTTGAAAAGTCACTTTTAAAAGAAGAGTCAAAATGGATCTTCAACCTGGACTGCATATTCCCCAAAGGTTTTAACAGTAATATAGAAATACTACATTTACTATAGAACAAGAGAAAACCTTTAAAAAAACCTCCCCAATTGACTCCTTAACTTATCTATTATAACCAATCAACTTCTAAGGTTATATATTTTTAATATTTTTAATATTTTTATCTTTATCTTCATTTTTTCTCCAAGAATGCTTTCAAATAGAGACCTCTCTGGATCGCACTTCACTATAGTCTTTGAGAAATAGGATATAGATTGAAAACAAATGGAGTCAATGTTCATACTACCATACCCATTTTATGTCCTAGAAGGGTATGGGGGGGCCACGTTTAACGAAACGTAGGCCACATGACTCCATGTATCTCTTTCCCTTGAAATTGTTAATTATAATTATATTCATATTTAGATTGTATTATGTATAGGGAGGTATCAGGTAGATGTGGCCACTTACCAAGCATTATAGATTAATTCTAGCCCACACTCAGCCTAACCATTATAATTCACATTTATATTCTTTGGCGGATCACAATTTAGAATACACAGCCTATTTAAGGTAGGGGACTACTAGAGCCAATATCAGTCTTGAGAAAGATCCAGGAGGATCGAAACGCATAGATTGTAACTGATATTCACTGCTCAGGTCCCTAATCGGTGAATTTAATACCTATTCAGCCACTTTTAGAAAAGCATATTGCACTATGTTTGTTTATTCTTTCACTTAGGTTTAAAGATTTATGGATACACCTAAAGTGGATTATATTTGTGCCATTTGAAGAACAGTTGGACAACTCTTCTTAGGATACGGATCACAAGGATATATATTTTTTAAAAAAGACACTAACATTCACTTTGACTATAACGATTATACAGGTGGCCCTCGGTTTCCAACGGTTCAATTTGCACCGTTTCAGAATAACAACCTTTTTTTTCAGTCATGTGACTGCTATTGAAAAGCATTGAGAAGCAGTGCATTGATTAAAAAAGCCAGAAGGTGGAGCTGTCTGCTTGTGTTGCAGCAAAGATATGCAAGCCAAGCAAGCTTAAATTAATCAGTTTAACCAGACCTGAGCTATAAGTCAGTCCAGATTGGAATGCATAGAAAGAACTGTTTGAAGAAAAATGCAAGTAAAGTCTGTGTTGTGCGATTATTTTATTAGGTTTATAATGCTGTTTAGCAAATGTTTTTGTTCATTTAACTTAGTTTAATTATATATTCTGTGTTGTGTGATTATTTTATTAGGTTTATAATGCTGTTTAGCATGTAAAGTCTTCATTTCAAAGCTTTAAAAATGTATTAGGTGTTGCTTATGACAATTTTGAGAGGGGCCTGGAACCTAACTCCCTCACTTCCCATTGACTTACATTATAAACTGGGTTTCAATTTACAACGGTTTCGGTTTACAACCATTCCTTCTGGAACCTAACCCGGCGTAAACTGAGGGCTACCTGTATATATTTTTCACTTGGACTATTTTTTCACTTGAATTATATTTTTGTATTTTATAATTTGTTATTCAATTTTTTATTCACTTTCACGTCACATGTCATTATTGATTCTAGAATACCTTTTAAAAAGGGTGTACACCTAAAGGTCTTATTTTTATACACTTTTTTGGAACTCTCAGCATTAACTTTTTTATACACATTTAACACACACAATTCATTATTGTATTTTATAAGTATATTTTAAGGTATATCAAGGAATTTTAACCATTGTTTAGTACTTCGAAGTAATACCATTATTTAGTGGACCCAGGCAAGATCAAACTACAAAGAGAGATTGTTAGTATATTTTAGGAAGGCAGTTGTAATTAAGGTTTGTTTTTAGCATTTGTGATTGTTTTTTATAATAACTTTTTCTGTGGAATAAATATGTATACATTTTAAATCATACACAGTTAATTTCTTAATTACCCCTTTGACTATACACAGCTAAGACTCCATTAAGAGATCTAAGCGCTCCTTTTAGCCTATAAAATTTGTTTAACCTCTTAAGATCCGATCGGGAGATTTTGCACATAGGAGCTGGTGTAGTGGCACTCTTGGCGCTGGAGCTATAAATTTATTATAATTACCCTTAAATATGAATCTTCCCAGATCTATACAACATAATGGTAGAAAATCTATTTATGGGGCCATATCACAACTTTACAAATATATTATAATCTTTGTTTTCTATCATTTATATGAAACAATATTTTCTCCTGAAATAAATTTTAAAAATCAGTTGTTAAAATAGAAGTTAAATTGCATACTGCAGTATTGGTATTGTACTTCCTACTAATTCTCACTGTCAGACATTTTGTCATGTGCTCCACCCCCAGTCCTTTAACGTCTCTTGGTCAATACTGAGTTGTCTTAAATCACACTGCAAGGGGGTGTGGGAGAGATAGGCACTAAAATGTTTGTTTAAATTATTATCTTGAATAGAGTTAAGAAAAGAAAGAATTTGTGTTTACATAGAGTGATAATATAATGAGATGTTCTTTTGGCAAATTCAGTCCATTTAAAAGGAACATAAAATATAGAATTACAAAACCACAAATGCATAATAAAAATACAATGCAATAATACTTACTATGAATTAAAAAGAGCAGTAGATTGTTTTCTGATAAATGTAGTTCTGCCTCTGTACCATGTGACAGCTATCAGCCAATAACAGACTCCTGTACCATGTGACAGCTATCAGCCAATAACAGACTCATATGTTTATATAATGTGATCTCCTGCATATGCTAAGTAGGGGCCGGAGCCTCAGGTCATTTAAAAGGCTGTGTACAATTTAATAATGAAAATAAATTACAGACAGCAAACAGTTATTTTATATAAAAATAAAGCTAAAGGAGACATTTCCCATACACTTTATACTATTTTATACACCGGTAAAACAAGTCATTAGAAACTCATTAAAGGGACAGCAAAGTCACAATTAAACTTTATTATTCAAATTTAAACAACTTTCTAATTTCCTTCTATTATCAAATCTGCTTTATTCCCTTGGGGACCTTTGTGACAAAGCTTATAATGCACTATGGTGCGCTAGCTGCTGATTAGTGGCACATACAAGCCTCTTGTCATTGGCTCACCTTATGTGCTCAGCTAGCTCCCAGTGGTGCATTGCAGCTGCTTCGATAAAGGATATCTAGAGAATGAAGCAAATATCATAATTTAAATAAAGAAAAACATTTGGGGTTTCTTGTTATTTTTAGGGAAAAACAAATGTACAGGACACTGTCCCTTTAAGTCTGTGATCATGTGACATAAACAGCAGCAGCTGAAGGTGCAGAATACACTTACTAAGGTCTTTACTAACAACAAGAATCAGTCACAGATCAGTGGGATAAACAGGTGCAGCTAATAGAAATAAGAAATGTATTATAAAATAACCTCATTAGAAATAAAATAATATGCAGATCACAAGATATTTATCATTAGCTCAGCGATGAGACTGATACAACAGGGCCATAAGCTGAGTGATATTTATTACTGGAGCAAATAGCAGCTTCACACTAATATTAAATGAAAATGGTTTATCTGGGCTCTACAGTTAATTATAAACCTATAGGGAAATACAGGATTCTAATTGGTTGATACTTAAGATTGGGACGTGCACTCATAGGAGGCAGGTGAGGCAGTGCCTCCCCTGGCCAATCTAGGTATTGCAGCCTTTTTTTATATAAAAAAAAAAAAAATGTTTTCATTTTTTGTTTTTAATAAAAAGGTGACCCCCCCACCCCTCCACCAAAATCAGTACTTTATTATTTTGATGTGTTATTACTTGACTTGTTAAAAAAAAAACATAATAGTATAACATTGACATTCATATTGCGCAACTAGAGTCCAGCCAGCTATCCTTCTATTGCGCAATATGAATGCAATGTATTCACTGTGGAAGTGTATGGGCCGCTGAGAGACTGCCACCAGTAGGAGAATAAGTGCCATTGCAGTGCTCTCTTGCGGCCCATACTGCTCCCACCGGAGGCTTGTCTCTGAAAGCCTCGGGTGCCGTGGCCTCCTCTCAGCCAATCAGACGACAGCAAGTCTTACTGTCTGAGTCTATGTTGTGCTGACTGAGTGCCGGCCGGGAAGGAATCGAGCGGCGTGCGTCAGCGTCTGTCACGTGCAGCCGTCACCAGGATCAGATCAGTCGACATCGATCAGTCAGTGAGTGAGTGTGGGGTCGGTCGTGTTCGTGACGGGTGAACTTACAGCACTGAGCAGTGCACGCAGCAGTAGAAGACTAAGTCTACTGTTTGGCGCATATAATTCTTAGGTAGGTGGCGGTGCTAATATATATACTACTCAGCTGAGCATCAGCCTGCATCAAACTAACTTGTTTCAGGCAGCCTTCAGACAGGAATGTTAATGCTTATGGTTAATGGTGCATATTCTTTAGGTAGGTAGGTGGCGGTGCTAATTATTACTGTATTATTTTTTACATGATAACAAGTGTTACAGTAATAATTAGCACCGCCACCTACCTAAAGAATATGCACCATTAACCAATAACCATAACACAATTCCTGAAGGCTGAAACACTTCGATGCTGGCTGAGTGAAATGTTATGATGATATAGTAGATTTATTAAATAAATATACTATATCATAATCATCATATTCATCATCATAACATTTCACTCAGCCAGCATGGAAGTGTTTCAGCCTTCAGGAATTGTGTTATGGTTAATGGTTAATGGCGCATATTCTTAGATAGATAGATAGATAGATAGATAGATAGATAGATAGATAGATAGATAGATAGATAGATAGATAGATAGATAGATAGATAGATAGATAGAGAGATAGGTCACCCGGTGCTGCTGCTATGCTATTACATATTTAGATTTTGGATCTGAATATAAATATAGTAAATTTTATTCAAATAGTGTTATCTATGTATAACTCTCACAGGGATTGTGAGGAATAGTGGTATCTATGTATAACTCTCACAGGGATTATGAGGAATAGTGTTATCTATGTATAACTCTCACAGGGATTATGAGGAATAGTGTTATCTAAGTATAACTCTCACAGGGATTATGAGGAATAGTGTTATCTATGTATAACTCTCACAGGGATTATGAGGAATAGTGTTATCTATGTATAACTCTCACAGGGATTATGAGGAATAGTGTTATCTATGTATAACTCTCACAGGGATTATGAGGAATAGTGTTATCTATGTATAACTCTCACAGGAATTATGAGGAATAGTGTTATCTATGTATAACTCTCACAGGGATTATGAGGAATAGTGTTATCTAAGTATAACTCTCACAGGGATTATGAGGAATAGTGTTATCTATGTATAACTCTCACAGGGATTATGAGGAATAGTGTTATCTATGTATAACTCTCACAGGGATTATGAGGAATAGTGTTATCTATGTATAACTCTCACAGGGATTATGAGGAATAGTGTTATCTATGTATAACTCTCACAGGGATTATGAGGAATAGTGTTATCTATGTATAACTCTCACAGGAATTATGAGGAATAGTGTTATCTATGTATAACTCTCACAGGAATAATGAGGAATAGTGTTATCTATGTATAACTCTCACAGGAATTATGAGGAATAGTGTTATCTATGTATAACTCTCACAGGAATTATGAGGAATAGTGTTATCTATGTATAGCTCTCACAGGAATTATGAGGAATAGTGTTATCTATGTATAACTCTCACAGGGATTATGAGGAATAGTGTTATCTATGTATAACTCTCACAGGGATTATGAGGAATAGTGTTATCTATGTATAACTTTCACAGGAATTATGAGGAATAGTGTTATCTATGTATAATTCTCACAGGGATTATGAGGAATAGTGTTATCTATGTATAACTCTCACAGGGATTATGAGGAATAGTGTTATTGCTTGGTTAATGGCGCATATTCTTAGGTAGGTGGCTGCTAATCTATTTCCATATTTATATTTTTGGATTGAGGTTGAGGATTGGATTTGAGCCTTATAATACTGCATGTGCTACCTAGTGCCTTATAATACTGCATGTGCTACCTAGTGCCTTATAATACTCATGTGCTACCTAGTGCCTTATAATACTGCATGTGCTACCTAGTGCCTTATAATACTGCATGTGCTACCTAGTGCCTTATAATACTCATGTGCTACCTAGTGCCTTATAATACTGCATGTGCTACCTAGTGCCTTATAATACTGCATGTGCTACCTAGTGCCTTATAATACTGCATGTGCTACCTAGTGCCTTATAATACTGCATGTGCTACCTAGTGCCTTATAATACTACATGTGCTACCTAGTGCCTTATAATACTCATGTGCTACCTAGTGCCTTATAATACTCATGTGCTACCTAGTGCCTTATTATACTGCATGTGCTACCTAGTGCCTTATAATACTGCATGTGCTACCTAGTGCCTTATAATACTGCATGTGCTACCTAGTGCCTTATAATACTCATGTGCTACCTAGTGCCTTATAATACTCATGTGCTACCTAGTGCCTTATAATACTCATGTGCTACCTAGTACCTTATAATACTGCATGTGCTACCTAGTGCCTTATAATACTGCATGTGCTACCTAGTGCCTTATAATACTCATGTGCTACCTAGTGCCTTATAATACTCATGTGCTACCTAGTACCTTATAATACTCATGTGCTACCTAGTGCCTTATAATACTCATGTGCTACCTAGTACCTTATAATACTCATGTGCTACCTAGTACCTTATAATACTCATGTGCTACCTAGTGCCTTATAATACTCATGTGCTACCTAGTGCCTTATAATACTGCATGTGCTACCTAGTGCCTTATAATACTGCATGTGCTACCTAGTGCCTTATAATACTGCATGTGCTACCTAGTGCCTTATAATACTGCATGTGCTACCTAGTGCCTTATAATACTGCATGTGCTACCTAGTGCCTTATAATACTGCATGTGCTACCTAGTGCCTTATAATACTGCATGTGCTACCTAGTACCTTATAATACTGCATGTACTACCTAGTGCCTTATAATACTGCATGTGCTACCTAGTGCCTTATAATACTGCATGTGCTACCTAGTACCTTATAATACTGCATGTGCTACCTATTGCCTTATAATACTGCATGTGCTACCTAGTGCCTTATAATACTGCATGTGCTACCTAGTGCCTTATATTACTGCATGTGCTACCTAGTGCCTTATAATACTGCATGTGCTACCTAGTGCCTTATAATACTGCATGTGCTACCTAGTGCCTTATAATACTGCATGTGCTACCTAGTGCCTTATAATACTGCATGTGCTACCTAGTACCTTATAATACTGCATGTGCTAAATAGTGCCTTATAATACTCATGTGCTACCTAGTGCCTTATAATACTGCATGTGCTACCTAGTGCCTTATAATACTGCATGTGCTACCTAGTGCCTTATAATACTCATGTGCTACCTAGTGCCTTATAATACTGCATGTGCTACCTAGTGCCTTATAATACTGCATGTGCTACCTAGTGCCTTATAATACTCATGTGCTACCTAGTGCCTTATAATACTGCATGTGCTACCTAGTGCCTTATAATACTGCATGTGCTACCTAGTGCCTTATAATACTACATGTGCTACCTAGTGCCTTATAATACTCATGTGCTACCTAGTGCCTTATAATACTCATGTGCTACCTAGTGCCTTATAATACTCATGTGCTACCTAGTGCCTTATTATACTGCATGTGCTACCTAGTGCCTTATAATACTGCATGTGCTACCTAGTGCCTTATAATACTGCATGTGCTACCTAGTGCCTTATAATACTGCATGTGCTACCTAGTGCCTTATAATACTCATGTGCTACCTAGTGCCTTATAATACTCATGTGCTACCTAGTGCCTTATAATACTCATGTGCTACCTAGTACCTTATAATACTGCATGTGCTACCTAGTGCCTTATAATACTGCATGTGCTACCTAGTGCCTTATAATACTGCATGTGCTACCTAGTACCTTATAATACTGCATGTGCTACCTATTGCCTTATAATACTGCATGTGCTACCTAGTGCCTTATAATACTGCATGTGCTACCTAGTGCCTTATATTACTGCATGTGCTACCTAGTGCCTTATAATACTCATGTGCTACCTAGTGCCTTATAATACTGCATGTGCTACCTAGTGCCTTATAATACTGCATGTGCTACCTAGTGCCTTATAATACTGCATGTGCTTCCTAGTGCCTTATAATACTGCATGTGCTACCTAGTGCCTTATAATACTCATGTGCTACCTAGTGCCTTATAATACTACATGTGCTACCTAGTGCCTTATAATACTGCATGTGCTACCTAGTGCCTTATAATACTGCATGTGCTACCTAGTGCCTTATAATACTCATGTGCTACCTAGTGCCTTATAATACTGCATGTGCTACCTAGTGCCTTATAATACTCATGTGCTACCTAGTGCCTTATAATACTGCATGTGCTACCTAGTACCTTATAATACTCATGTGCTACCTAGTGCCTTATAATACTGCATGTGCTACCTAGTACCTTATAATACTGCATGTGCTACCTAGTGCCTTATAATACTCATGTGCTACCTAGTACCTTATAATACTCATGTGCTACCTAGTACCTTATAATACTGCATGTGCTACCTAGTGCCTTATAATACTGCATGTGCTACCTAGTGCCTTATAATACTGCATGTGCTACCTAGTGCCTTATAATACTGCATGTGCTACCTAGTACCTTATAATACTGCATGTGCTAAATAGTGCCTTATAATACTCATGTGCTACCTAGTGCCGTATAATACTGCATGTGCTACCTAGTACCTTATAATACTGCATGTGCTACCTAGTGCCTTATAATACTGCATGTGCTACCTAGTGCCTTATAATACTCATGTGCTACCTAGTGCCTTATAATACTGCATGTGCTACCTAGTGCCTTATAATACTGCATGTGCTACCTAGTGCCTTATAATACTGCATGTGCTACCTAGTACCTTATAATACTGCATGTTCTACCTATTGCCTTATAATACTGCATGTGCTACCTAGTGCCTTATAATACTCATGTGCTACCTAGTGCCTTATAATACTGCATGTGCTACCTAGTGCCTTATAATACTGCATGTGCTACGGAGTGCATTATAATACTGCATGTGCTACCTAATATCTTATAATACTCATGTGCTACCTAGTGCCTTATACTACTGCATGTGCTACCTAGTACCTTATAATACTGCATGTGCTACCTAGTGCCTTATAATACTGCATGTGCTACCTAGTACCTTATAATACTGCATGTGCTACCTAGTGCCTTATAATACTGCATGTGCTACCTAGTGCCTTATAATACTCATGTGCTACTTAGTGCCTTATAATACTGCATGTGCTACCTAGTACCTTATAATACTGCATGTGCTACCTAGTGCCTTATAATACTGCATGTGCTACCTAGTGCCTTATAATACTCATGTGCTACCTAGTGCCTTATAATACTGCATGTGCTACCTAGTGCCTTATAATACTCATGTGCTACCTAGTGCCTTATAATACTCATGTGCTACCTAGTGCCTTATAATACTGCATGTGCTACCTAGTACCTTATAATACTCATGTGCTACCTAGTACCTTATAATACTGCATGTGCTACCTAGTACCTTATAATACTGCATGTGCTACCTAGTACCTTATAATACTCATGTGCTACCTAGTACCTTATAATACTGCATGTGCTACCTAGTGCCTTATAATACTCATGTGCTACCTAGTACCTTATAATACTCTTGTGCTACCTAGTGCATTATAATACTCATGTGCTACCTAGTACCTTATAATACTCATGTGCTACCTAGTACCTTATAATACTGCATGTGCTACCTAGTACCTTATAATACTCATGTGCTACCTAGTGCCTTATAATACTCATGTGCTACCTAGTGCCTTATAATACTGCATGTGCTACCTAGTACCTTATAATACTGCATGTGCTACCAAGTACCTTATAATACTGCATGTGCTACCTAGTGCCTTATAATACTCATTTGCTACCTAGTGCCTTATAATACTGCATGTGCTACCTAGTGCCTTATAATACTGCATGTGCTACCTAGTACCTTATAATACTGCATGTGCTACCTAGTGCCTTATAATACTGCATGTGCTACCTAGTACCTTATAATACTGCATGTGCTACCTAGTGCCTTATAATACTCATGTGCTACCTAGTACCTTATAATACTGCATGTGCTACCTAGTGCCTTACAATACTGCATGTGCTACCTAATACCTTATAATACTCATGTGCTACCTAGTACCTTATAATACTCATGTGCTACCTAGTACCTTATAATACTCATGTGCTACCTAGTGCCTTATAATACTCATGTGCTACCTAGTACCTTATAATACTGCATGTGCTACCTAGTACCTTATAATACTCATGTGCTACCTAGTGCCTTATTCTCTGCCCTGCCTGTGAGTGTGCCCATGACAATTACTTGCCTATATACATTGTATGAGGGAGAGTAACGGAACATTTACCATTTTCTAACCAAACAAAAAGAACCTGAGCAAGGTGTGTTTGTGTAGTTATTTATGATTAATGCAGGTTAACTAAGATAAAAACATTTATATCCCTTCTCTCTCTGTGCAAGGGAGCACCACTGTGAAGAATACGCTCCCTATATAAAACAGTCCACTTCCATATACAAAAAGGAAACAAATACGTTACGGGGCAATATAGTCTATATAACTTCTATAGACTGGGGCAAGCTGTGAGAAATCCCTGCCAAGTCTCTAGAACAACTTGTAATGCTCACAGTCAGCCCCTGGGGGCTCCTTTTGTTCTATACAGCGAGACTAGTTTACCATAACAAAACATACATTATAAACCTTTAGTCTGATGTAAACATTATGCAATATGGCCTAATTCACCCTAGCTTAATAAAAATCATAAACCATAAAGTAGTTAAATACATAGGTAAAGTACAGCTTCAGAGCACCAAGCAGGAGGTCTCAGTGGGGACCCAATCAGGATCAGTAGTTTCCAGGAGGGTTCAATGTTTGCCACTAAGGAACAGGAGTTACCTGTGTGTTTAACCTTTTTTTAGCTCGTTAAACAGATGGTAAACTTTGGACAGTAAGACAAAAATGGCACACTCTAAAGAATTACTGTCCCTTTAATTGAAAAATATAAAAGCCCAATTTGTTTGCTGTTATAGCTAAAATGGAATTTTATATATGTGCAGCCTTTTGCTTTTAACGTTTTATTCAATGAAATTGCTAATCTGAAAAAATTCCATGATCTGATTTAAACCAATACGTCTTTAGTCAGCTCGAAATTCACATTTCTCCATATTAGGTAATACTGTTGTATGAAACATTACTGTTGTATGAACCATTACTGTTGTATGAAACAATACTGTTGTATGAAACAATACTGTTGTATGAAACAATACTGTTGTATGAAACATTACTGTTGTATGTAACATTACTGTTGTATGAACCATTACTGTTGTATGAACCATTACTGTTGTATGAAACAATACTGTTGTATGAAACATTACTGTTGTATGAAACATTACTGTTGTATGAAACAATACTGTTGTATGAAACAATACTGTTGTATGAAACATTACTGTTGTATGAAACATTACTGTTGTATGAAACAATACTGTTGTATGAAACATTACTGTTGTATGAAACATTACTGTTGTATGAAACAATACTGTTGTATGAAACAATGCTGTTGTATGAAACAATGCTGTTGTATGAAACATTACTGTTGTATGAAACATTACTGTTGTATGAAACATTACTATTGTATGAAACATTACTGTGGTATGAAACATTACTGTTGAAGTATGTTTTGTCTTTAGCTTCTGTGTAATAAAAAAAAAAGCTGAGATGTGGAATCTTATTGTACCACATCTATATTTAAAAAAACAAACAAAAAAAACAACAAACTGTATTGGACTTTTTTTTTACATAACCTACAATAGCAACTGGTCAAAGTAAATTCAAATGGTGTTATAACACAGGAATTGTGTTATGGTTATTGTTAGGAATTGTTTAAGGCATTGGATTGGAACTTGGCACTACTACTACTTGGCAGATGATTGTTGGCAAACTTGGCAGGCAGCAGCAGCAAAATGTACTCGTGACTCAGAAGAACTTCTTACTACTTTTACTATTTTTTAGTAACTGTTTTTGTCAGTGGCAGGCTACTGAGCATATTTAGATATGATCTTCAAGAAAGGATATCTGATTTTCTTCATTCTTTTGATATCCTTTGTTGAAAATCATATCTAAATATGCTCAGTAGATACTGATTGGTGGCTGCATATAGATCATCATGCGATTGGCTCGCCCATGTACATTGCTATTTCTTCAACAAAGGATATCTAAAGAATGAAGGCGTATCCGATTCCTAGCCACTGCCTAACCAGCCTCTGAAGTCACCGCACATCACTTAAGTTAAGAATCTGTTGCTCATTGTATAACAGGAACAACCCTCACAAATGTATTATTGGACAGACTTCCTCAAGATTGAAAATATGGTTTGCTTCTGCTACAAGCATTTATTTTACAAAATCCTATAAATCATTATGTATTCAATTGGGCTTTTTAAATGAAAGAACTTTATGTTAAATTCAGTAAATACAGTCAAGACCAAAAAAAAACTTTTATGATTTAAATAGGGAACGTAATTTTAAACAACTTTTCAATTTAATTTTATCACCAATTTTGCTTTGTTCTCTTCATATTCTTAGTTCAAAGCCTCTAGGAGGTTCATATGCTAATTTCTTAGACTTTGAAAACTGCCTCTAATCTAAATGCATTTTGACCACTAGAGGGCATTAGTTCATGTGTTTCTTATAGATAAGATTGAGCACATGAAGTTACCCAGGAGTGAGCACTGATTGGCTAAAATGCAAGTCTGTCAAATAAAACTGAAATAAGGGGGCAGTCTACAGAGGCTTAGATACAAGATAATCACAGAGGTAAAACTTATTTCTTTCATGTTTTGGCAAGAGTCCATGAGCTAGTGACGTATGGGATATACAATCCTACCAGGAGAGGCAAAGTTTCCCAAACCTCAAAATGCCTATAAATACACCCCTCACCACACTCACAATTCAGTTTTACAAACTTTGCCTCCTATGGAGGTGGTGAAGTAAGTTTGTGCTAATATTTCTACTTTGATATGCGCTTCTCAGCATTTTGAAGCCCAATTCCTCTCAGAATACAGTGAATGTCAGAGGGATGTGAAGGGAGTATCACCTATTGAATGCAATGGTTTTCCTCGCGGGAGATGTATTTCATAGGTTCTCTGTTATCGGTTGTAGAGATTCATCTCCTACCTCCCTTATTCAGATTGACGATATACTCTCATATTCCTTTGCCTCTACTGATAACTGTTTCAGTACTGGTTTGGCTATCTGCTATTTGTGAATGAGTGTCTTTCGGTAAGTATGTTTTCATTACTTAAGACACTCTCAGCTATTTGAGGGAAAAAACATATTTAGGAAAATATTTTTCTTGCCTGGAGTATAATATTTTTCAATTGACTGCTTTTTCATTAAATGTCGCGGGCAAAATTAGGCTTGCGAGGGCGCAAAATGCTAGTTTATTGCGTCATTCTTGGCACAAACATTTTTTTGCCGCAAAGGTACGTCTTAGTTGACGCCGAGTTCTTTGCACAAGGTTGCGTCTTCAATGATGCGAGTGTGTCATTTCCGGATGTTGTTGGCGCCAAAAAATTTCAGTTTGCGTTGTGCGTCATACTTGGCGCCAAATAATTTCATTATTTAAAACCCCATTCCTATATGCCTCTTGACTTTTTCTATGTCAGAGGGCTATGCTGTTTGCATTTTTCCCATTCCTGAAACTGCCATATAAGGAAATTGATCATTTTGTTTTATATGTTGTTTTTTCTCTTACATTTGCAAGATGTCTCAATCTGATCCTGTCTCAGAAACCACTGTTGGAACCCTGCTGCCTGATAACATGATGATGATTACATTGGATATTGAGGAAACTAGTCCTCGATATTAAAACTAATAAACTTTTAAATTCTGTTTATAAACCTCATGTGGTTACTCCAGAAATGTTTCCATTTTTTTTTATGCTATTTCTGATATGATTTCTAAGGAATGGAATAAGCCTGGTACTTCTTTTGTTCCTTCTTCAATGTTTAAAAAAATTGTATCCTTTGCCAGCAGTTAGATTGGAGTTTTGGGAAAAGATCCCCTAAGTTGATGGGGCTATTTCTACTCTTACTAAACATACTACTATTCCTATGGAAGATAGTACTTCTTTTAAAGACCCTTTAGATAGGAAACTTGAATCTTATCTAAGGAAAGCTTATTTATATTCTGGCTATCTTCTCAGGCCTGCCATTTCTATGGCTGATGTTGCAGCTGCATCAACTTTTTGGTTGCAAAGTTTAGCACAACAGGTAATGGATCCTGATTTGTCTAGCATTGTTGCTTGCTTCAACATGCTAATCATTTTATCTGTGATGCCATTTTTGATATCATCAAAATTAATGTTAAATGTATGTCTTTAGCTATTTTATCTAGAAGAGCTTTGTGGCTCAAATATTGGAATGCTGACATGGTATCTAAGTCTAGATTAATATCTCTTTCTTTCCAAGGTAATAAGTTATTTGGTTCTCAGTTGGATTTGATTATTTCAACTGTCACTGGATAAGGGTAAATCTAAAACTTCTAACCATTTTCGTTCCTTTCAACAAAATAAGGAACATAAACCTAATCCCAGTGGCGTCACTAGGGGGGGGCGGGGGGGGCGGGCCGCACCCGGGTGACACCCTCCAGGGGGTGACACCAAAAAAAAAAAAAAATTTTTTTTTTTTTTTTTTTTTTTTTTAATTTTATTGAAATTCAAAGAAATACAATGTTGAGATGCATAGATTATTTTATTAGAGGCTGGCATTTGTGAACATTAGTGGGACTGGGGAAGTTGTAGACACACAATTTTTTTGCCCCTTGAGCCAGTGCTGCAATTTCAACAAATAGTTTTCCCGGCTGCTTTTGCTTGTTTGTACTTTGCTCCTCCCCTGCCCAATTTCACTATGAATGTTGTGGGTGTGCCGTGGGGCTTGCAAAGTTGCGCTGCTAGCCTAAACCTGCCTGCCTATCTGTGCTCACTGCTCAGTGACATGCGGCTCAGGGCTGTGCACTGACAGACTTGGAACAGAGTCAAAGAGCAGAATTTTCATAGTTTGCGTGCCTAAACCTTTTCTTCAGTGATTTATTTTAGAGTGCTCTGTTTATCTTTCATTTGATGTTCTGCTGAGCCAGGGAGCAGCTCTAGGCATGAGCTTCCTAATTAATGCAGTGCAGTTTACATATTTTGTATGTGTGTGTCTGAGTTTTTGTGTGTCTCAGTGTTTTTGTGTGTGTGTTTTTGTGTGTGTGTCTGAGTGTGTTTCCAAGTGTTTGTGTGTGCATCTGAGTATGTTTTTAAGTGTGTCTGAGTGTTTGTATGTGTGTTTGCCTGTGTTTTTGTGTGTGTCTGCTTTCTGGGGGGGGGGTGACACCATGACTTACCGCACCGGGTGACACCAACCCTAGTGACGCCACTGCCTAATCCTTCCTCCAAAGAATCTGGTTCCAATTGGAAACCTTCAAGTTGGAGTAAATCCAAACCGTTTAAGAAACCAAAGCCAGCCCCCAAGTCTGCATGAAGGTGCGGCCCTTAATCCAGCTCAGCTGGTAGGGAGCAGATTAATATTCTTCCTCTCAGTATATTTATAAGAATCTTCAGTAGTGCTATTCAAATAATATATCAGTCTACCTTCGGGTTATAATACAATACATTTAATAATTATCCTATTAAAATAGAAACCCTTAATTAATATGCATCTACTAGAAACCACAAAATTAATATAAATATCTGAATTCTTTTTATTAGTTAATATCTATTAGCATATTGGAATATATTTGTAATACCAGGATATGAAACAATATTATACACGTTCAAAACTATTAAGATATGCTATACTTCTTACAAAGCTCATAAAAGTTTACCTTTAAAACTAGCCTGATTTACAATAGCCTTTCATTCAATTCTTATATCAGGGCATTATAGTGACAAAGTGACAGGATCATGTAGTATTATCACTATACACCCTGCAAATCTATGTGTTTAAACCTCACAAAATGGTTAAATCCACAGGTAAAGTATAACTTATGAGCCACAGAGAAATGCTGGCCCAAATCGGAAACTGTTAGTCACACAGTTGGGTAAGTGTAAAATACATTGTATTATGTATATTTGTTAATTTAGGTTTAGTGTTGTATCTCTTTGAAACCACAACTCATTAAAGGACCAGTAAACTCAGTAGATTTGCATAATCAACACATGCAAGATAACAAGACCATGCAATAGCACTTAGTCTGAACTTCAAATGAGTCGTAGATTTATTTATTCTTTCTGAAAATTTTAAAAGTTGTGTCTATTTCCACTCCCCTAGTACCATGTGACCACCATCAGCCAATCACAAATGCATACACATACCATGTGACAGCCAATCCCAAATGCATATACGCTTATTCTTTGAATTCTTGCACATGCTCAGTAGGTGTTGGTGACCCGAAAAGTTTAAATATAAAAAAACTGTGCACATTTTTTTTAATGGAAGTAAATTGGAAAATTGTTTAACCCCTTGAGTGCTAACGACAGCTCTGATCCATCGCAGAGTTTCCCACTCTGGTGCTAACGACGGAAGGAAATCTTCCTACCCCGGCCTGCATAGTGACAGGCATCACCGGGGCTTCACGTTATGCACAGTGACGTCACGCACAATGATGTGATGACGTCACTGCACAACTTTATTTATACTTAAAAATCGGCTAGATTATGAGTTGTGCGGTATGAGTGAAAAAGCAGCGTTAAGGCTCTTTTTCACTACCGCTGCTATTACTAGTCTTGTAGTTATAGCTGTACCGCACACCTTTTTGGCCGTAACGCAAAGTAACTACCGCACCTTTCAAAAAGTCCTTTTTCAATGGGAGTTCCATAGTGCCGGTATTACGAGTTTGCCTGTCCGGCCAAAAAGGGAGTGGTACAGACCATAACTACAAGTTTCGTACCGCCACCTGAAAGTCAGTAGTTATGAGTTTTGCGCTACAAAACTGTACCATAAAACTCATATCTAAAGTGTTACAAAGTATACTAACACCCATAAACTACCTATTAACCCCTAAACCGAGGACCTCCTGCATCGCAGCTTTTTTTTAGTCGGCTCTCCCCCATTGATGTCTATGGGGAAATCATGCACAAGCATGTAAAACCAGCTCAAAGCAGCGCTGGTATTTGTGTGCGGTATGGAGCTCAACGCAACCATATTGCCCGCTAACGCCGGTTTTTGGAAAACCTGTAATAGCAGCGCTATAGGGAAGTGAGCGTTGACAACTTGCAAGTTATTACCGCACCGCTGATAACGCAAAACTCGTAATCTAGCTGAATGTTAAATATAGGAGCAGGGGGCATGCTGCTTAGAAGCCTGTATCTCATGAACTAGCACTATCTAGCTGTGTGAAACTGTCAAATGCACTGAGATAAGAAGCGGCCTTCAATGGCTTAGAAATGAGCATATGAGCCAACCTAGGTTTAGCTTTCAATAAAGAATACCAAGAGAACAAAGCAAATTTGATGATAAAGCCAAATTGGAAAGTTGTTTAAAATGACACACCCTATCTGAATCATTAAAGGGACGGTCAACACAACAATTATAATTACTTATTCCTATGTAGAAGTTAATGTTAATTTAACCCCCTGTAGCCCATGTTTAATGCATATATGTTTCTTGTTCAAAATCACTTTTCATCCTCCGGCCGATTTGAAATGGCCGCCAGACCCCTCCTTTCCCTGACGTCATCCTAAATGAACGCTCTGTTGAAAATAACTGCTCCGTGTCGAGCAAGCTCGTATTTAAGAGTTTAGTCTCACAGCGCCAAGTGCAAGCTCCTCTGAATTCTCCCTTGACTTCTAACCTGACTTTCACTGCATAACCCTCCCCCCTTACAATTACTGTGCCATACGGTTCCTCCCTACAAAGCAGCCATGTCACGTAACACACAATACTTGCAGCTGTACAAATGGCATGAGTCAGACACCATGGGGGGAGCTTTATAATATTGCCAGTAATTAATGCACACACTGGTAGCGCCAAGTGCAAACCCCTTGCACATCAATAGAAAATAAAATGCAATGCCTGTACTGGTGTCTTTAGTACTATATACAGAACTGCACAATGTCAGACCACTATAGTGTAATGTTACACCGAGATATTTCTGTCACAGCCTCAGTCCCCATACATAATACTATAAGTGACATTGTGCAGTTCTGTATCTAGTGTAACACTGAATAATGAGATAAATATATTAGGTGTAATGTCCCTTTAAAACTGACCCTGCTACATATCTGCCCCTAGTTAGTCTGAGCAGGGGTGATAAGATCATGTAAAACAATACAAGTGTTGCTAACAAACTAACATAACAACCCTTTGTCTACTCGGTAACAAGGTCAGATTGGCTCCTACAAATAAGGCAAACTATGTGAGGTAATTAGGTACTGGGCGCCCCTCTGTGTCAGTTACCGTGCACCCCTCTAACCTAGTTACTGTGTGCCCCTCTGCGCTAGCTACTGTGCACCCCTCTAACCTAGATACTGTGTCCCCCTCTAACCTAGATACTGTGTCCCCCTCTGCGCTAGCTACTGGGCACCCCTCTAACCTAGTTACTGTGTGTCCCTCTGCGCTAGCTACTGTGCACCCCTCTAACCTAGTTACTGTGTGCCCCTCTGCGCTAGCTACTGTGCACCCCTCTAACCTAGTTACTGTGTGCCCCTCTGCGCTAGCTACTGTGCACCCCTCTAGTTACTGTGTCCCCCTCTGCGCTAGCTACTGGGCACCCCTCTAACCTAGTTACTGTGTGCCCCTCTGCGCTAGCTACTGTGCACCCCTCTAACCTAGTTACTGTGTGCCCCTCTGCGCTAGCTACTGTGCACCCCTCTAGTTACTGTGTGCCCCTCTGCGCTAGCTACTGTGCACCCTTCTAACCTAGTTACTGTGTGCCCCTCTGTGCTAGCTACTGTGCACCCCTCTAACCTAGTTACTGTGTGCCCCTCTGTGCTAGCTACTGTGCACCCTTCTAACCTAGTTACTGTGTGCCCCTCTGTGCTAGCTACTGTGCACCCCTCTAACCTAGTTACTGTGTGCCCCTCTGCGCTAGCTACTGTGCACCCCTCTAACCTAGTTACTGTGTGCCCCTCTATGCTAGCTACTGTGCACCCCTCTAACCTAGTTACTGTGTCCCCCTCTGCGCTAGCTACTGTGCACCCCTCTAACCTAGTTACTGTGTGCCCCTCTGCGCTAGCTACTGGGCACCCCTCTAACCTAGTTACTGTGTGCCCCTCTGCGCTAGCTACTGTGCACCCCTCTAGTTACTGTGTGCCCCTCTGCGCTAGCTACTGTGCACCCCTCTAGTTACTGTGTGCCCCTCTGCGCTAGCTATTGGGCACCCCTCTAACCTAGTTACTGTGTGCCCCTCTGCACTAGCTACTGTGCACCCCTCTAGTTACTGTGTGCCCCTCTGCGCTAGCTACTGTGCACCCCTCTAGTTACTGTGTGCCCCTCTGCGCTAGCTACTGTGCACGCCTCTAACCTAGTTACTCTGTACCCCTCTGCGCTAGCTACTGTTAGGCTTGCCACCTCAGCCAAGTTTTCCTGGACACTTATAAGTTACACATGCTGCAGGGTGTGCAGGGAGGAACATGTATTGTGTTTCTGGACAGCACTATTTATATTCCTCCCTGCACACCCTGCAGCATGTGTAACTTATAAGTGTTCTGTATTTTAAGGGACAGGTGGCAACCCTAGCTACTGTGCACCCCTCTAACCTAGTTACTGTGTGCCCCTCTGTGCTAGCTACTGTCCCCCCCTCTAACCTAGTTACTGTGTGCCCCTCTGTGCTAGCTACTGTGCACCCCTCTAACCTAGTTACTGTGTGCCCCTCTGCGCTAGCTACTGTGCACCCCTCTAACCTAGTTACTGTTTGCCCCTCTGCGCTAGCTACTGTGCACCTCTCTAACCTAGTTACTGTGTCTCCCTCTGTGCTAGCTACTGTGCACCCCTCTAACCTAGTTACTGTGTGCCCCTCTGTGCTAGCTACTGTGCACCCTTCTAACCTAGTTACTGTGTGCCCCTCTGTGCTAGCTACTGTGCACCCTTCTAACCTAGTTACTGTGTGCCCCTCTGTGCTAGCTACTGTGCACCCCTCTAACCTAGTTACTGTGTGCCCCTCTGTGCTAGCTACTGTGCACCCTTCTAACCTAGTTACTGTGTGCCCCTCTGTGCTAGCTACTGTGCACCCTTCTAACCTAGTTACTGTGTGCCCCTCTGCGCTAGCTACTGTGCACCCTTCTAACCTAGTTACTGTGTGCCCCTCTGCGCTAGCTACTGTGCACCCCTCTAACCTAGTTACTGTGTCCCCCTCTGCGCTAGCTACTGTGCACCCCTCTAACCTAGTTACTGTGTCCCCCTCTGCGCTAGCTACTGTGCACCCCTCTAACCTAGTTACTGTGTCCCCCTCTGCGCTAGCTACTGTGCACCCCTCTAACCTCGTTATTGTGTGCCCCTCTGCGCTAGCTACTGTGCACCCCTCTAACCTAGTTACTGTGTGCCCCTCTGCGCTAGCTACTGTGCACCCCTCTAACCTAGTTACTGTGTGCCCCTCTGCGCTAGCTACTGTGCACCCCTCTAACCTAGTTACTGTGTGCCCCTCTGCGCTAGCTACTGTGCACCCCTCTAACCTAGTTACTGTGTGCCCCTCTGCGCTAGCTACTGTGCACCCCTCTAACCTAGTTACTGTGTGCCTCTAGATAAAGCAGGGCTGATAATGTGCGCTTTGGGGGCACAGTGTGTATTAATCCTTCACTAGCACAGAGAGCAGCACAGTGTGTATTAACCCTTCACTAGCAGAGAGCAGCACAGTGTGTATTAATCCTTCACTAGCACAGAAAGCAGCACAGTGTATATTAACCCTTCACTAGCACAGAGAGCTGCACAGTGTGTATTAACCCTTCACTAGCACAGAGAGCTGCACAGTGTGTATTAACCCTTCACTAGCACAGAGAGCAGCACAGTGTGTATTAATCCTTCACTAGCACAGAAAGCAGCACAGTGTATATTAACCCTTCACTAGCACAGAGAGCTGCACAGTGTGTATTAACCCTTCACTAGCACAGAGAGCTGCACAGTGTGTATTAACCCTTCACTAGCACAGAGAGCTGCACAGACTGTATTAATCCTTCACTATCACAGAGAGCAGCACAGTGTGTATTTACCCTTCACTAGCACAGAGAGTAGCACAGTGTGTATTAACCCTTCACTAACACAGATAGCTGCACAGTGTGTATTAACCCTTCACTAGCACTGAGAGCAGCACAGTGTGTATTAACCCTTTACTAGCACAGAGAGCAGCACAGTGTGTATTAACCCTTCACTGGCACAGAGAGCAGCACAGTGTGTATTAACCCTTCACTAGCACATAGAGCAACACAGTGTGTATTAACCCCTTCACTAGCACAGAGAGCAGCACAGTGTGTATTAACCCTTCACTAGCACAGAGAGCTGCACAGTGTGTATTAACCCTTCACTAGCACAGAGAGCAGCACGGTGTGTATTAACCCTTCACTGGCACAGAGAGCTGCACAGTGTGTATTAACCCTTCACTAGCACAGAGAGCAGCACAGTGTGTATTAACCCTTCACTAGCACAGAGAGCTGCACAGTGTGTATTAACCCTTCACTAGCACAGAGAGCAGCACAGTGTGTATTAATCCTTCACTAGCACAGAAAGCAGCACAGTGTATATTAACCCTTCACTAGCACAGAGAGCTGCACAGTGTGTATTAACCCTTCACTAGCACAGAGAGCTGCACAGTGTGTATTAACCCTTCACTAGCACAGAGAGCAGCACAGTGTGTATTAACCCTTCACTAGCACAGAGAGCAGCACAGTGTGTATTAACCCTTCACTAGCATATAGAGCAGCACAGTGTGTATTAATCCTTCACTATCACAGAGAGCAGCACAGTGTGTATTTACCCTTCACTAGCACAGAGAGTAGCACAGTGTGTATTAACCCTTCACTAACACAGATAGCTGCACAGTGTGTATTAACCCTTCACTAGCACTGAGAGCAGCACAGTGTGTATTAACCCTTTACTAGCACAGAGAGCAGCACAGTGTGTATTAACCCTTCACTGGCACAGAGAGCAGCACAGTGTGTATTAACCCTTCACTAGCACATAGAGCAACACAGTGTGTATTAACCCCTTCACTAGCACAGAGAGCAGCACAGTGTGTATTAACCCTTCACTAGCACAGAGAGCTGCACAGTGTGTATTAACCCTTCACTAGCACAGAGAGCAGCACGGTGTGTATTAACCCTTCACTGGCACAGAGAGCTGCACAGTGTGTATTAACCCTTCACTAGCACAGAGAGCAGCACAGTGTGTATTAACCCTTCACTAGCACAGAGAGCAGCACAGTGTGTATTAACCCTTCACTAGCACAGAGAACAGCACAGTGTGTATTAACCCTTCACTAGCACAGAGAGCATCACAGTGTGTATTAACCCTTCACTAGCACAGAAAGCACACAGTGTGTATTAACCCTTCACTAGCACAGAGCTGGACAATGTGTATTAACCCTTCACTAGCACAGAGAGCAGCACAGTGTGTATTAACCCTTCACTAGCACAGAGAGCAGCACAGTGTATATTAACCCTTCACTAGGACAGAGAGCAGCACAGTGTGTATTAACCCTTTACTAGCACAAAGAGCTGCACAGTGTGTATTAAACTTTTACTAGCACAGAGAGCAGCACAGTGTGTATTAACCCTTCACTAGCACAGAGAACAGCACAGTGTGTATTAACCCTTCACTAGCACAGAGAGCTGCACAGTGTGTATTAACCCTTCACTAGCACAGAGAGCAGCACAGTGTGTATTAACCCTTCACTAGCACAGAGAGCAGCACAGTGTGTATTAACCCTTCACTAGCACAGAGAACAGCACAGTGTGTATTAACCCTTCACTAGCACAGAGAGCATCACAGTGTGTATTAACCCTTCACTAGCACAGAAAGCACACAGTGTGTATTAACCCTTCACTAGCACAGAGCTGGACAATGTGTATTAACCCTTCACTAGCACAGAGAGCAGCACAGTGTGTATTAACCCTTCACTAGCACAGAGAGCAGCACAGTGTATATTAACCCTTCACTAGGACAGAGAGCAGCACAGTGTGTATTAACCCTTTACTAGCACAAAGAGCTGCACAGTGTGTATTAACCCTTCACTAACACAGAGAGCAGCACAGTGTGTATTAACCCTTCACTAGCACAGAGAGCAGCACAGTGTGTATTAACCCTTCACTAGCACAGAGAACAGCACAGTGTGTATTAACCCTTCACTAGCACAGAGAACAGCACAGTGTGTATTAACCCTTCACTAGCACAGAGAGCAGCACAGTGTGTATTAACCCTTTACTAGCACAGAGAACAGCACAGTGTGTATTAACCCTTTACTAACACAATGAGTTGAACAACACTTAGTATCCCATTGCCTGGCACAAGCAGATGAATAACAAGCATTAAAAGAACAACATTTATAACAATTATAAACTAAAACGTTTTATCACACAATACTCACAGCCTGACTCACTCACCCAGCTACGGCTGCACAGGAAGTAAATGGGGGGGAGAGGGGGGGAGAGGGGGGGAGGGGGGAATGGAGCTCCACTCAAAGGATTTTTTTGTTTGCTTTTTTTTTTGTAACTCCTTAAAGGAACAGTTCACCCAAATAATGTTTTATTTTTAATTGAAAGTAATTTATAATTAGCATATGACAGACTGAAAAAATAAGGTAGTATGCCTAAAGAATGATATTTGTTTTTTTAATACGATGAATTTAGCAGGCTTGTCTATACCCTTGCTTGCCAGATGAATACGCACGTTTAGCCCTGTTGTGACCCGCCCTGAACACGCTGTCACCCGAAGTGTCAACACAGACGAGCACTGCATTAAAGTTTGTCTGTGTTCTTCATTGCAGGTTTATTTTGAGCGGTGTAAGAAGTCATCATTAGTGAAGGTAAGTAGGGTAGGGAAACCGGGCAAAGGGTCAGAATAGCAGGCTAGCAGCATAATCAGACTGACACACACACTGGACCATCCACAGTCGCAACCGGGCATTGTCTGGGAGGTCTGTCAGGGCTGCCGGGGGCTGTGGGGATTCGGATTTCTGAAATATTAGACCTGTACCGGCTCTGTGCATAAACCTGGACGCGGTTGATAGTTATCAAACTTACACGGCGTCCAGTGCGGGAATAAAGGCTGTGACACACTGCAAGCAGAGCGACGCGCAGCGTGTACATGCAGCTGTGTGCGCTCAGTGTGTCCTGCCTTTTCATCTCTGAGCACTCTGCTGCGTCAGGTCGCGTAGCTAAGCGCTCAGAGATGAAATATTTGAACTTCAGAAGCGATGCGACGCGGAGCAAAGCAGCTGCTTTGCCTCGCGCTGCATCGCTTGCAGTGTGTCACAGCCTTTAACCTGTTGACTTGCGGACAGTGCGGGAATAAACCTGTTGACTTGCGGACAATGCGCTGACGTCAGAGTGATAGGAGCGTGTAATTGACTGTACCCAGAAGCGTTGGGACCCTGGCCCTTGCGGCTTTGTTTTGCGTAGTATCTGCTCAGTACGGTAGCTGTGTTCTGTACAAGGAGGTAAGTTAGCAGCGTAATCAGACTGACACACACACCGGACCATCCACAGTCGCAACCGCAGCCACTTTGCAGCAACAACAAAAAAAGTATTTTGCTTAAGAACATAACAAACCTGTTGTGTCTCCCAGCTGCAGTGTTTTGTAACATACATAATAAATATCAGTTTCAGCATATGCCAAGGTACACTTCCCTATGGCACGTCTTGCTCTGAGCTGTTTTGGTAGCGATACCCCAGGAGATAAAATGATCTTTTCCTTATACTCTTTGTTTTGCACTACATGGATGTACTTTATATGTTTCTGCTCCAAAGCATTGTTTCCCTAAGTACCACTCAAACAATTGTGAGAATTGTCTATTCATTTTACAATGGTGTCTTAAAATGACATGCAAGTAGCCATTCTCTGTACCAGACTGGATCTTGCATAAGTACATAGAAACAGAAGGAGCTGAGACTGTGATCTACTGCATGACAAGATATAACACATCCTTCTCTGTATCATAGGACATCTCACTTTGTGCTTTCTACAACAAAGCAGCAAAAGGTTCCTATTTATTTATGCAGCTACGTTGTTGAGGGTATTTAGGAGCCGATAGTAAAATACAATCATGTTTATATTATAGAAAGTTTGTTTTATCTCTATCGTAACTGCAAAACGTAATAACAAAAAAACTGTAGGAAGCTTTTTGTTACTGACAATTACTTCCTTTCCAAAAAAGGATATGATATTTTATTTTTTAATAATCGTCCCATAAAATCTATCTATAGAATGTTCCCTTATTAGGGTATATTAATATATTGTGTATGAGGGGTACACTGTGTGTAATATAAGGGTATATTTATATATTGTGTATGAGGGGTACACTGTGTGTAATATGAGGGTATATTTATATATTGTGTATGAGGGGTACACTGTGTGTAATATGAGGGTATATTTATATATATTGTGTATGAGGGGTACACTGTGTGTAATATGAGGGTATATTTATATATTGTGTATGAGGGGTACACTGTGTGTAATATGAGGGTATATTTATATATTGTGTATGAGGGGTAAACTGTGTGTAATATAAGGGTATATTTATATATTGTGTATGAGGGGTATACTGTGTGTAATATGAGGGTATATTTATATATTGTGTATGAGGAGTACACTGTGTGTAATATGAGGGTATATTTATATATTGTGTATGAGGGGTATACTGTGTGTAATATGAGGGTATATTTATATATTGTGTATGAGGGGTACACTGTGTGTAATATGAGGGTATATTTATATATTGTGTATGAGGGGTACACTGTGTGTAATATTAGGGTATATTTATATATTGTGTATGAGGGGTACACTGTGTGTAATATGAGGGTATATTTATATATTGTGTATGAGGAGTACACTGTGTGTAATATGAGGGTATATTTATATATTGTGTATGAGGGGTACACTGTGTGTAATATGGGGGTATATTTATATATTGTGTATGAGGGGTACACTGTGTGTAATATAAGAGTATATTTATATATTGTGTATGAGGGGTACACTGTGTGTAATATGAGGGTATATTTATATATTGTGTATGAGGAGTACACTGTGTGTAATATGAGGGTATATTTATATATTGTGTATGAGGGGTACACTGTGTGTAATATGAGGGTATATTTATATATTGTGTATGAGGGGTACACTGTGTGTAATATGAGGGTATATTTATATATTGTGTATGAGGAGTACACTGTAATATGAGGGTATATTTATATATTGTGTATGAGGAGTACACTGTGTGTAATATGAGGCTATATTTATATATTGTGTATGAGGAGTACACTGTGTGTAATATGAGGGTATATTTATATATTGTGTATGAGGGGTACACTGTGTGTAATATGGGGGTATATTTATATATTGTGTATGAGGGGTACACTGTGTGTAATATAAGAGTATATTTATATATTGTGTATGAGGGGTACAGTGTGTGTAATATGAGGGTATATTTATATATTGTGTATGAGGAGTACACTGTGTATAATATTAGAGTATATTTATATATTGTTTAACAGGGTACAGTGTGTGTAATATGAGGGTATATTTATATATTGTGTATGAGGAGTACACTGTGTGTAATATGAGGGTATATTTATATATTGTGTATGAGGAGTACACTGTAATATGAGGGTATATTTATATATTGTGTATGAGGGGTACACTGTGTGTAATATGAGGGTATATTTATATATTGTGTATGAGGGGTACACTGTGTGTAATATGAGGGTATATTTATATATTGTGTATGAGGAGTACACTGTGTGTAATATGAGGGTATATTTATATATTGTGTATGAGGAGTACACTGTGTGTAATATGAGGGTATATTTATATATTGTGTATGAGGGGTACACTGTGTGTAATATGAGGGTGTATTTATATATTGTGTATGAGGGTACAGTGTGTGTAATATGAGGGTATATTTATATATTTTGTATGAGGGGTACACTGTGTTTAATATGAGGGTATATTTATATATTGTGTATGAGGGGTACACTATGTGTAATATGAGGGTATATTTATATATTGTGTATGACTGGCACAGTGTGTGTAATACGAGGTTATATTTATATATTGTGTATGAAGGGTACAGTGTGTGTAATATGAGGGTATATTTATATATTGTGTATGAAGGGTACAGTGTGTGTAATACGAGGTTATATTTATATATTGTGTATGAAGGGTACAGTGTGTGTAATATGAGGGTATATTTATATATTGTGTATGAGGGGTACACTATGTGTAATATGAGAGTATATTTATATATTGTGTATGAAGGGTACAGTGTGTGTAATATGAGGGTATATTTATATATTGTGTATGAAGGGTACAGTGTGTGTAATATGAGGGTATATTTATATATTGTGTATGAAGGGTACAGTGTGTGTAATATGAGGATATATTTATAGATTGTGTATGAAGGGTACAGTGTGTAATATGAGGGTATATTTATATATTGTGTATGATGGGTACAGTGTGTAATATGAGGTTATATTTATATATTGTGTATGAAGGGTACAGTGTGTGTAATATGAGGGTATATTTATATACTGTGTATGAAGGTTACAGTGTGTGTGTGTAAAATGAGGATATATTGTGTATGAAGGGTACAGTGTGTAATACGAGGTTATATTTATATATTGTGTATGATGGGTACAGTGTGTGTAATACGAGGTTATATTTATATATTGTGTATGATGGGTACAGTGTGTGTAAAATGAGGATATATTGTGTATGAGGGGTACACTGTGTGTAATATGAGGGTATATTTATATATTGTGTATGAGGGGTATACTGTGTGTAATATGAGGGTATATTTATATATTGTGTATGAGGGGTACACTGTGTGTAATATGAGGGTATATTTATATATTGTATATGAGGGGTACACTGTGTGTAATATGAGGGTATATTTATATATTGTGTATGAGGGGTACACTGTGTGTAATATGAGGGTATATTTATATATTGTGTATGAGGAGTACACTGTGTGTTATATGAGGGTATATTTATATATTGTGTATGAGGGGTACACTGTGTGTAATATGAGGGTATATTTATATATTGTGTATGAGGGGTACACTGTGTGTAATATGGGGGTATATTTATATATTGTGTATGAGGGGTACACTGCGTGTAATATAAGAGTATATTTATATATTGTGTATGAGGGGTACACTGTGTGTAATATGAGGGTATATTTATATATTGTGTATGAGGAGTACACTGTAATATGAGGGTATATTTATATATTGTGTATCAGGGGTACACTGTGTGTAATATGAGGGTATATTTATATATTGTGTATGAGGGGTATACTGTGTGTAATATGAGGGTATATTTATATATTGTGTATGAGGAGTACACTGTGTGTAATATAAGAGTATATTTATATATTGTTTAACAGGGTACAGTGTGTGTAATATGAGGGTATATTTATATATTGTGTATGAGGAGTACACTGTGTGTAATATGAGGGTATATTTATATATTGTGTATGAGGAGTACACTGTAATATGAGGGTATATTTATATATTGTGTATGAGGGGTACACTGTGTGTAATATGAGGGTATATTTATATATTGTGTATGAGGGGTACACTGTGTGTAATATGAGGGTATATTTATATATTGTGTATGAGGAGTACACTGTGTGTAATATGAGGGTATATTTATATATTGTGTATGAGGGGTACACTGTGTGTAATATGAGGGTGTATTTATATATTGTGTATGAGGGTACAGTGTGTGTAATATGAGGGTATATTTATATATTGTGTATGAGGGGTACACTGTGTTTAATATGAGGGTATATTTATATATTGTGTATGAGGGGTACACTATGTGTAATATGAGGGTATATTTATATATTGTGTATGACTGGCACAGTGTGTGTAATACGAGGTTATATTTATATATTGTGTATGAAGGGTACAGTGTGTGTAATATGAGGGTATATTTATATATTGTGTATGAAGGGTACAGTGTGTGTAATACGAGGTTATATTTATATATTGTGTATGAAGGGTACAGTGTGTGTAATATGAGGGTATATTTATATATTGTGTATGAGGGGTACACTATGTGTAATATGAGAGTATATTTATATATTGTGTATGAAGGGTACAGTGTGTGTAATATGAGGGTATATTTATATATTGTGTATGAAGGGTACAGTGTGTGTAATATAAGGGTATATTTATATATTGTGTATGAAGGGTACAGTGTGTGTAATATGAGGATATATTTATAGATTGTGTATGAAGGGTACACTGTGTGTAAAATGAGGATATATTTATATATTGTGTATGAAGGGTACAGTGTGTAATATGAGGGTATATTTATATATTGTGTATGATGGGTACAGTGTGTAATATGAGGTTATATTTATATATTGTGTATGAAGGGTACAGTGTGTGTAATATGAGGGTATATTTATATACTGTGTATGAAGGTTACAGTGTGTGTGTGTAAAATGAGGATATATTGTGTATGAAGGGTACAGTGTGTAATACGAGGTTATATTTATATATTGTGTATGATGGGTACAGTGTGTGTAATACGAGGGTATATTTATATATTGTGTATGAAGGGTACAGTGTGTAATATGAGGGTATATTTATATATTGTGTATGATGGGTACAGTGTGTGTAATACAAGGTTATATTTATATATTGTGTATGATGGGTACAGTGTGTGTAAAATGAGGGTATATTTATATATTGTGTATGATGGGTACAGTGTGTGTAAAATGAGGTTATATTTATATATTGTGTATGAAGGGTACAGTGTGTAATATGAGGGTATATTTATATATTGTGTATGATGGGTACAGTGTGTGTAATATGAGGGTATATTTATATATTGTGTATGAAGGGTACAGTGTGTAATATGAGGGTATATTTATATATTGTGTATGAAGGGTACAGTGTGTAATACGAGGGTATATTTATATATTGTGTATGATGGGTACAGTGTGTGTAATACGAGGTTATATGTATATATTGTGTATGATGGGTACAGTGTGTGTAATATGAGGGTATATTTATATATTGTGTATGATGGGTACAGTGTGTGTAATACGAGGTTATATGTATATATTGTGTATGATGGGTACAGTGTGTGTAATATGAGGGTATATTTATATATTGTGTATGAAGGGTACAGTGTGTAATATGAGGGTATATTTATATATTGTGTATGATGGGTACAGTGTGTGTAATACGAGGTTATATTTATATATTGTGTATGATGGGTACAGTGTGTGTAATATGAGGGTATATTTATATATTGTGTATGATGGGTACAGTGTGTGTAATATGAGGGTATATTTATGTATTGTGTATGATGGGTACAGTGTGTGTAATATGAGGGTATATTTATATATTGTGTATGAAGGGTACAGTGTGTAATATGAGGGTATATTTATATATTGTGTATGATGGGTACACTGTGTGTAAAATGAGGTTATATTTATATATTGTGTATGATGGGTACACTGTGTGTAAAATGAGGTTATATTTATATATTGTGTATGAAGGGTACAGTGTGTAATATGAGGGTATATTTATATATTGTGTATGATGGGTACAGTGTGTGTAATATGAGGGTATATTTATATATTGTGTATGAAGGGTACAGTGTGTAATATGAGGGTATATTTATATATTGTGTATGATGGGTACAGTGTGTGTAATACGAGGTTATATGTATATATTGTGTATGATGGGTACAGTGTGTGTAAAATGAGGATATATTGTGTATGATGGTACCTGTTGGGAATAGGGAATTTCCTAGGACAATTCTTGGATGCTGAGTCTTGGCAAAAACAGGGATCTTCGGAATTCCTGGAACACTTAGAAAATAACAGCTCAGACAAGTTGTCTTTAGCAAGTGCTCGCTGCTGCAGTAACTTATTTAATAGTGGCTGCACACAGGCATCCGATACGTAACCAAATACTATTTGCATAGCATAGAGCCTTATAGCCTTATTTGGTATTTTGCATAACATATTTGTGAGAAATGAAACTGAACGTTTGTGGTAACTGAGAAGGATGTACACAGTATATAGGTCATGTGTCTTAGGATGTACACAGTATATAGGTCATGTGTCTTAGGATGTACACAGTATATAGGTCATGTGTCTTAGGATGTACACAGTATATAGGTCATGTGTCTTAGGATGTACACAGTATATAGGTCATGTGTCTTAGGATGTACACAGTATATAGGTCATGTGTCTTAGGATGTACACAGTATATAGGTCATGTGTCTTAGGATGTACACAGTATATAGGTCATGTGTCTTAGGATGTACACAGTATATAGGTCATGTGTCTTAGGATGTACACAGTATATAGGTCATGTGTCTTAGGATGTACACAGTATATAGGTCATGTGTCTTAGGATGTACACAGTATATAGGTCATGTGTCTTAGGATGTACATGGTATATAGGTCATGTGTCTTAGGATGTACACAGTATATAGGTCATGTGTCTTAGGATGTACACAGTATATAGGTCATGTGTCTTAGGATGTACACAGTATATAGGTCATGTGTCTTAGGATGTACATGGTATATAGGTCATGTGTCTTAGGATGTACACAGTATATAGGTCATGTGTCTTAGGATGTACATGGTATATAGGTCATGTGTCTTAGGATGTACACAGTATATAGGTCATGTGTCTTAGGATGTACATGGTATATAGGTCATGTGTCTTAGGATGTACACAGTATATAGGTCATGTGTCTTAGGATGTACATGGTATATAGGTCATGTGTCTTAGGATGTACACAGTATATAGGTCATGTGTCTTAGGATGTACACAGTATATAGGTCATGTGTCTTAGGATGTACACGGTATATAGGTCATGTGTCTTAGGATGTACACAGTATATAGGTCATGTGTCTTAGGATGTACACAGTATATAGGTCATGTGTCTTAGGATGTACACAGTATATAGGTCATGTGTCTTAGGATGTACACAGTATATAGGTCATGTGTCTTAGGATGTACACGGTATATAGGTCATGTGTCTTAGGATGTACACAGTATATAGGTCATGTGTCTTAGGATGTACACAGTATATAGGTCATGTGTCTTAGGATGTACACAGTATATAGGTCATGTGTCTTAGGATGTACACAGTATATAGGTCATGTGTCTTAGGATGTACACAGTATATAGGTCATGTGTCTTAGGATGTACACAGTATATAGGTCATGTGTCTTAGGATGTACACAGTATATAGGTCATGTGTCTTAGGATGTACACAGTATATAGGTCATGTGTCTTAGGATGTACACAGTATATAGGTCATGTGTCTTAGGATGTACATGGTATATAGGTCATGTGTCTTAGGATGTACACAGTATATAGGTCATGTGTCTTAGGATGTACACAGTATATAGGTCATGTGTCTTAGGATGTACACAGTATATAGGTCATGTGTCTTAGGATGTACATGGTATATAGGTCATGTGTCTTAGGATGTACACAGTATATAGGTCATGTGTCTTAGGATGTACATGGTATATAGGTCATGTGTCTTAGGATGTACACAGTATATAGGTCATGTGTCTTAGGATGTACACAGTATATAGGTCATGTGTCTTAGGATGTACATGGTATATAGGTCATGTGTCTTAGGATGTACACAGTATATAGGTCATGTGTCTTAGGATGTACATGGTATATAGGTCATGTGTCTTAGGATGTACACAGTATATAGGTCATGTGTCTTAGGATGTACACAGTATATAGGTCATGTGTCTTAGGATGTACACGGTATATAGGTCATGTGTCTTAGGATGTACACAGTATATAGATCATGTGTCTTAGGATGTACACAGTATATAGGTCATGTGTCTTAGGATGTACACAGTATATAGGTCATGTGTCTTAGGATGTACACGGTATATAGGTCATGTGTCTTAGGATGTACACAGTATATAGGTCATGTGTCTTAGGATGTACACAGTATATAGGTCATGTGTCTTAGGATGTACACAGTATATAGGTCATGTGTCTTAGGATGTACACAGTATATAGGTCATGTGTCTTAGGATGTACACAGTATATAGGTCATGTGTCTTAGGATGTACACAGTATATAGGTCATGTGTCTTAGGATGTACACAGTATATAGGTCATGTGTCTTAGGATGTACACGGAATATAGGTCATGTGTCTTAGATGTACACAGTATATAGGTCATGTGTCTTAGGATGTACACAGTATATAGGTCATGTGTCTTAGGATGTACACAGTATATAGGTCATGTGTCTTAGGATGTACACAGTATATAGGTCATGTGTCTTAGGATGTACACAGTATATAGGTCATGTGTCTTAGGATGTACATGGTATATAGGTCATGTGTCTTAGGGATGTACACAGTATAATAGGTCATGTGTCTTAGGATGTACACAGTATATAGGTCATGTGTCTTAGGATGTACACAGTATATATGGTCATGTGTCTTAGGATGTACACAGTATATAGGGTCATGTGTCTTAGGATGTACACAGTATATAGGTCATGTGTCTTAGGATGTACACGGTATATAGGTCATGTGTCTTAGGATGTACACAGTATATAGGTCATGTGTCTTAGGATGTACACAGTATATAGGTCATGTGTCTTAGGATGTACACAGTATATAGGTCATGTGTCTTAGGATGTACACAGTATATAGGTCATGTGTCTTAGGATGTACATGGTATATAGGTCATGTGTCTTAGGATGTACACAGTATATAGGTCATGTGTCTTAGGATGTACACAGTATATAGGTCATGTGTCTTAGGATGTACACAGTATATAGGTCATGTGTCTTAGGATGTACACAGTATATAGGTCATGTGTCTTAGGATGTACACAGTATATAGGTCATGTGTCTTAGGATGTACATGGTATATAGGTCATGTGTCTTAGGATGTACACAGTATATAGGTCATGTGTCTTAGGATGTACACAGTATATAGGTCATGTGTCTTAGGATGTACACGGTATATAGGTCATGTGTCTTAGGATGTACACAGTATATAGGTCATGTGTCTTAGGATGTACACAGTATATAGGTCATGTGTCTTAGGATGTACACAGTATATAGGTCATGTGTCTTAGGATGTACACGGTATATAGGTCATGTGTCTTAGGATGTACACAGTATATAGGTCATGTGTCTTAGGATGTACACAGTATATAGGTCATGTGTCTTAGGATGTACACAGTATATAGGTCATGTGTCTTAGGATGTACACAGTATATAGGTCATGTGTCTTAGGATGTACACAGTATATAGGTCATGTGTCTTAGGATGTACACAGTATATAGGTCATGTGTCTTAGGATGTACACAGTATATAGGTCATGTGTCTTAGGATGTACACAGTATATAGGTCATGTGTCTTAGGATGTACACAGTATATAGGTCATGTGTCTTAGGATGTACACAGTATATAGGTCATGTGTCTTAGGATGTACACAGTATATAGGTCATGTGTCTTAGGATGTACACAGGTATATAGGTCATGTGTCTTAGGATGTACACAGTATATAGGTCATGTGTCTTAGGATGTACACAGTATATAGGTCATGTGTCTTAGGATGTACACAGTATATAGGTCATGTGTCTTAGGATGTACACAGTATATAGGTCATGTGTCTTAGGATGTACACAGTATATAGGTCATGTGTCTTAGGATGTACACGGTATATAGGTCATGTGTCTTAGGATGTACACAGTATATAGGTCATGTGTCTTAGGATGTACACAGTATATAGGTCATGTGTCTTAGGATGTACACAGTATATAGGTCATGTGTCTTATGATGTACACAGTATATAGGTCATGTGTCTTAGGATGTACACAGTATATAGGTCATGTGTCTTAGGATGTACACAGTATATAGGTCATGTGTCTTAGGATGTACACGGTATATAGGTCATGTGTCTTAGGATGTACACGGTATATAGGTCATGTGTCTTAGGATGTACACAGTATATAGGTCATGTGTCTTAGGATGTACATGGTATATAGGTCATGTGTCTTAGGATGTACACGGTATATAGGTCATGTGTCTTAGGATGTACACAGTATATAGGTCATGTGTCTTAGGATGTACACAGTATATAGGTCATGTGTCTTAGGATGTACACAGTATATAGGTCATGTGTCTTAGGATGTACACAGTATATAGGTCATGTGTCTTAGGATGTACATGGTATATAGGTCATGTGTCTTAGGATGTACACAGTATATAGGTCATGTGTCTTAGGATGTACACGGTATATAGGTCATGTGTCTTAGGATGTACACGGTATATAGGTCATGTGTCTTAGGATGTACACAGTATATAGGTCATGTGTCTTAGGATGTACACAGTATATAGGTCATGTGTCTTAGGATGTACACAGTATATAGGTCATGTGTCTTAGGATGTACACAGTATATAGGTCATGTGTCTTAGGATGTACACAGTATATAGGTCATGTGTCTTAGCTCTGAGCGTTGCGCCAGAATACAACAGGAATCACTTGTGAAACACAGACAGAATAGACAGCACATAATATTAGTAATATACGAGTGGTGTGTGATAGAGTGCATGTGACTAGGCAATACTACCTGACAGTACAGTGTGTGTAATATGAGGGCATTTGGCATAGCTGTCAGACCTATATTGTAATCTACACCAAAAATGTGTCTGCAATGATTGTAAAATTAGCATTTTACATTATCACAATGACTTCACTTCTAGGTTCTTGAGAAATGGAGACAATTTGCTAGATGTGATAAAGAAAATATCTTTCTGACTAAACTGAGTTTGTGGTAGCTTAAAGGGCCACTAAACCCAAAATCTTTCTTTCATGATTCAGATAGAACATACAAACAACATTACAATTTACTTCTATTATTTAGTTTGCTTCATTTTTTAGATATCCTTATTTGAAGAAAAAGCAATGCACATGGGTGAGCCAATCAGCAGCTACTGAGCACATCTAGATATGATTTTCAGCAAAGAATATCAAGAGAATAAAACAAATTAGATAATAGAAGTAAATTAGAAATATGTTTAAAATTGCATTCTCTTTCGAAATCATGAAAGAAAAAATGTGGGTTTCATATCCCTTTAAGTGGTGACATTAGAATAAATATATAAAAAGTGCATTACTGGTGCACATTATAGAATCAGGCTTATTATTGTGCTGTGTCTCCTAACTGAAATGTCATTCTTAGGCTACTGTGTAATGGCAATTTATTGTGCATTGTATAATTATTGTTGTCACGTCTTTTCACCTTTTGTTTATGTGAATTCACACATTGCTTTCCTATTGTGTAGTGTTGAATCAATTCAATCAACATTTGACAAAGCCCAACTTTCTGTCTGGTTTCCAATAATTCCAATATTTACATTGCAAATGTATGCCAACGCATCTAGCTGTTAGAGTTGGTGTTGAAATAACAACATACAATTTAAAATTGTTTTTTGGTATTGAAATAGCAACACAAATACACACATAAATGCACACAAATACACACATACTCCTAGACACACATACTCCTAGACACAAACACACACATACTCCTAGACACAAATACACACATAAATGCACACAAATACACAAACATATATACACACATACTCCTAGACACAAATACACACATAAATACACAAACATACATACACATATAAACACATACTCCTAGACACAAATACACACATACTCCTAGACACAAATACACACATAAATGCACACACATACACAAACATACATACACATATAAACACATACTCCTAGACACAAATACACACATAAATGCACACAAATACACATACATACACATATAAACACATACTCCTAGACAAAAATACACACATACTCCTAGACACAAATACACACATAAATGCACACAAATACACACATACTCCTAGACACAAATACACACATAAATGCACACAAATACACAAACATACATACACATATAAACACATACTCCTAGACATAAATACACACATACTCCTAGACACAAATACACACATAAATGCACACAAATACACACATACTCCTAGACACAAATACACACATAAATGCACACAAACATACATACACATATAAACACATACTCCTAGACACAAATACACACATACTCCTAGACACAAATACACAAACATACATACACATAAACACATACACACTAACACACATACACACATACTCCTAGACACAATACACACATACTCCTAGACACAAATACACACATACTCCTAGACACAAATACACACATACTCCTAGACACAAATACACACATAAATGCACACAAATACACACATACTCCTAGACACAAATACACACATAAATGCACACAAACATACATACACATATAAACACATACTCCTAGACACAAATACACACATACTCCTAGACACAAATACACACATAAATGCACACAAATACACAAACATACATACACATAAACACATACACACTAACACACATACACACATACTCCTAGACACAAATACACACATACTCCTAGACACAAATACACACATACTCCTAGACACAAATACACACATAAATGCACACAAATACACTAACATACATACACATATACACACATACTCCTAGACACAAATACACACATACTCCTAGACACAAATACAAACATAAATGCACACAAATACACTAACATACATACACATATAAACACATACTCCTAGACACAAACACACACATACTCCTAGACACAAATACACACATACTCCTAGACACAAATACACACATACTCCTAGACAGAAACAAACACATACTCCTAGACACAAATACACAAACATACATACACATATAAACACATACTCCTAGACACAAATACACACATACTCCTAAACACAAATGCACACATAAATGCACACATAAATGCACACAAATACACATACATACACATATAAACACATACTCCTAGACAAAAATACACACATACTCCTAGACACAAATACACACATAAATGCACACATAAATGCACACAAATACACACATACTCCTAAACACAAATGCACACATAAATGCACACATAAATGCACACAAATACACATACATACACATATAAACACATACTCCTAGACAAAAATACACACATACTCCTAGACACAAATACACACATAAATACACACATAAATGCACACAAATACACAAACATACATACACATAAACACATACACACTAACACACATACACACATACTCCTAGACACAAATACACACATACTCATAGACACAAATACACACATAAATGAACACAAATACACAAACATACATACACATATAAACACATACTCCTAGACACAAATACACACATACTCCTAGACACAAATACACACATAAATGCACACAAATACACAAACATACATACACATATACACACATACTCCTAGACACAAATACACACATACTCCTAGACACAAATACACACATAAATGCACAAAAATACACTAACATACATACACATATAAACACATACTCCTAGACACAAATACACACATACTCCTAGACACAAATACACACATAAATGCACACAAATACACAAACATACATACACATATAAACACATACTCCTAGACACAAATACACACATACTCCTAGACACACACACATAAATGCACACAAATACACAAACATACATACACATATAAACACATACTCCTAGACACAAATACACACATAAATGCACACAGATACACACATAAAGGCACACAAATACACACATACTCCTAGACACAAATACACACATAAATGCACACAAATACACACATAAATGCACAGAAATACACAAATACACACAGAAATGCACACAAATACACAAACATACATACACATATAAACACATACTCCTAGACACAAATACACACATACTCCTAGACACAAATACACACATAAATGCACACAAATACACAAACATACATACACATATAAAAACATACTCCTAGACACAAATACACACATACTCCTAGACACAAATACACACATACTCCTAGACACAAATACACACATACTCCTAGACACAAATACACACATACTCCTAGACACAAATACACACATACTCCTAGACACAAATACACAAACATACATACACATATAAACACATACACACTAACACACATACTCCTAGACACAAATACACACATTCTCCTAGACACAAATACACAAACATACATACACATATAAACACATACACACTAACACACATACTCCTAGACACAAATACACACATACTCCTAGACACAAATACACAAACATACATACACATATAAACACATACACACACGCACACTAAACACACACCACACGCACTATGTTATGTATAGAGTGCACAAAAAACTTAGTTTTGCTATATCTTCAAAGTATATTTATAATCGCATACGTAGCGTATGTGATGCCATGGAAATATTTGTCATGCTTACTTATGTTTCAACATAACAATGTACAATTGCATATTATTCTGAGTAGATGCAAAGTAGTCATGATTTTTTAATTACACCTTTATTTTATGTTGCTCTTTTTAGAAATATTGCTGGTTCGTTTGTGGGCTGTCGGTTTCGCTCTCTTATTTGCATTTTGTTGGCGGTCGGTTTCGCTCTCTTATTTGCATTTTGTTGCTGTAAGTATCAATCAATATATTTTTGAAGAATGTTTCAATTCACACATTGCTTTCCTATTGTGTACTGTTGAGGTCAACATTAACGTATAACAGCATGGCTCGACAGCACTGGTCAATCGATCGAGGACAAAGAGACTCTGGTCACAAGGATCATTCAAACCAAAAGAAATGCTATTTGTGTTCCAGGCACTTCAGGAGTGATGACTATATCATTGTTGGAACACGTAAAACCTTGAGAAAAGATGCCATACCCAGTTTATTTCCGAACAGAACAACTACTGCCGGAGTTATGTTGCCAATTGATACAGTTAATCCTGTCATAACTTCAAAAGTTCTTTCAGTTAAAAATAAGAAAAAATACACACAGATACACGAGGACTTATAAGCAAACGATCCATTGGTACATAGACAGTTCATGTTTCTGATCATTTTGAGGAACTGTCTGTGGAGTATCAAAAAAAACAAGAAACGTACAATTTAGAAAATGTTTTCATCAACAATGGTATACTACTAAGTGTGGAAGGATTAACACCAATCAGTCCCAGTTTTACAATGAAAAACATGCCAAACTACTGTAGTACACCACAAATGCAATTAGCAATTGCATCAACAAACACATTGCCAACGCCATTTGAACCAAACTTTGATATTGATAATACAAGTGATATATCTGGTGTTTCTCCAATACACGAGCCAAGTTTGGAGGACATGGATGATGACCCCAATGACAGTACTTTCATACCATTTGAGACAACAGCATCATCAACCCATAACATGTCGATAGTAAGCGATGTGGTTACAGAAGACCTGGTTAGACAAAGAAAATGTTTAGTATTTGACTCTTGTCTTGATTTGATCTTACAGCGTCTGACATGTGTGAAAGGTGCTAACTGTAATATAATACGTTTTCAGAAACAAGTAATTAGTTCCTTACTTATTGTGTTTGGTGAATGCACAAACGGGCACTTTTCTCGAATTTGGCAAAGTCAGCCAATGCATGGCAAATTACCACTTGGGAATGTTTTCTGTTGTGCTTCAGTTCTATTTACAGGAAATAACTTTCAGAAAATTCATGATTTCTTTAAATTGTTGTGTGTGTGTGTGTGCCATTCCCGAACAAAACTATGTTTCACAAATACCAAAAGAAGTTTCTTTTCCCAACTGTGGATTACAATTACAAACTACAAAGAAACATCTTGCTTGAAAATTTTAGGGATAAGCCTCTTTGCTTGGCAGGAGATGGGCAATGTGACAGCCTGTGCTTTAGTGCAAAATATTGCACCTACACATTCATGGAGGATTCAACCAAGAGAATTATTGACTTTAAAACTGTACAGGTCACAGAAACTACTTCCTCTGTGGCAATGGAGGCAAAGGCTTTTAGACAATGTCTTGAAAACGTGCTTGGTGATGGGTTACAAGTTGTATACATTGCAACAGACCGTCACGTCTCGATCAGGAAAATTCTTCGTGAAGACTACCCGGCAATAACCCATCAGTTTGACCTTTGGCATTATGCCAAAAGCATACGCAAGAAACTGATTGCTCTTTCAGTACAAAAATGCAAAAAAAAACTAAACCCATGGGTTAATTTGATTGTTAACCATCTGTGGTATTTTAGTGCTTTTTGTAAAGACAATGTTGAACTACTTTCAGAACTATGGAACTTTATTTTGCACCACATTACAAACCGACATTCATGGGACAAAGGAGTTCTCTTGCATCGTTGCCTACATGACGACATACAGCCTGATAACATTGATGAAAACCCCTGGTTGAAACCAAATTCAGAAACAGTAATCCAATTTTCAAATTTTGTACATGACAAACAGTTGCATAAAGATTTCTGTCATTTGAAAGAATTTTGCCACACTGGTATAATTGAGGTATTTCACAGCATGGCATTAAAGTATAGGCCAAAAAGAGTGCACTTTCAAATAGATGGCATGGAGGCGCGCACAAAACTGGCAATCATGGCACATAATTCAAATGTTGATAGGGTGCAGTCTGTCATTAAAAAGGAAACTTCCGCTAGTGGTCCAAGAGGTGAATTACGCTATAAGCCTTTTTAAAAAAAAATAAAATAAAAAAGGGGGCGGAGCTTGGCCGCACTTGTAGATGGCCGCTTACTAAGTTAGCTCTGAGGCCTCGGCATCCTTATGTAAGGTATTAAGTAACCCATAGCCTGTCAGGACCTACAATAAGTTAGCTACCACTTCACTTAACCAATGCGGACATTAACCCCGGGGTTTGGGGGCTGAAATCTGAGCTTTGGGCACCGTTTGCAGGGACACGCAGTGGGGCCTACAGCAGAATGAGACCTGCCTCGATTGAATGACAGAGTCTCCCGAACTTGACCGATCACCGCTCTGATACTTGGGAGTAATTACCAAGCCCATAGTGACCCACCGGGAATGAAGAGCACTGTTTTGAGTGCGGGCGCATAAACCCGCCTTACAAAAATCTAATACTCGGGGCTGTATCCCTCCCGGCAAGAAAAACGCTACACGGACAGCCGATTGCTGCGGCGCACAGGTGATCGAGCGCTAGCTTACAAGAAGACTTACCGAAGCAGGAGGTATAGTTTTGTGGAGGGGTCTGGTGCCCTGATACCGAACACGGGACAGCAGCTAGCTACGGGGACTGGGCAGCGGTGATCTTCGGAAGAGCAATACTAGACCCACGTGGTCCCCTGTAGAAGCGGAGCAGGTGAGAGTACTTGCCGTACATTGGGGTCTGGCTTAGCACAGCGGGTAAGAACTAAAGACCGCACATAACTGGCCGCACGTTTAAGGGACATTGCTGCAACAAGCATATAAACATATTGGGGTCCTTAGATGGCCACTGTTTCCTAACGGATTGATAATACAGGGGCTAATATTTTGGCTGCGCCCATCATCTATGATTTCTGGTGATAAGCATACAATTACACTAGTACCCTAAGGTGGCTTTTAATCCCTATGAGATTGCTTGCATTAGGACTAGCATTCTTGCTGCGCCCCTTATCAGAGAATCCTTGTCCTTAACCTTTACATCTCCAAATTTAAACACTAGGTCTGTTGTCCCAACACATAAGGGGCTATAGGCAATACAGAACTGACACCCTCTGACTGTGAAATTGTCAAGATGGCTAACAAACGTCTATCAAAACCCGTTAAGGGTTCTCAGTCTACCAACATGGAAAGTTACCTCATTGCAGCAGAAAACAATCCAGGCTTTAATAGGGATGGAGCAGAATTGTGCAGACAGACTGCAGCTGTGCAGACATCTATCATAGACCCCATACTGACTAACTATGTTACCAAGGAGGACATCAGGCATCTATCATCTAAAAATTATATCAAAGAAGCCATGATGGATGTGAAACTCCTGTTTGGAGAGCTTAAAAAAGACATCGCTGTGGTGGACCACAGAGTAAACCAAATGGAGGAGGTGCAAGAAGAAATGCGGTCTGATCTGCAGCAACAGGCCAACAGCATACAGTCTCAAGAGGCGTCTGTACAGAGCCTTACCGATAGAATCGAAGACTTAGAAAATAGGAGCAGGCGTAATAACCTGAGGCTTCGGGGTGTGCCGGAGACGGTGAGCCAGCCTGATATTGCTCAATATATGCAGGAACTATTCAGATTTTTGAAAAGCACCCCCAATGCGACTGAAATTGCAGTTGAAAGAGCACATAGGGCCCTCAGACCTTAGCCACCAGCTAGGGCCCCTCCCAGGGACATTATCATCAAACTTCTATCATATAAAGATAAAGAGGAACTCCTACGACATTCAAGAAACAAGCACCCCCTCACGTTTGAGGGTACAGAGATCCAGATATTCACAGACCTGTGTCCGGCAACGCTACAGAAGCGGAGGGATTTACGCTACATCACTTCTGCACTCAAGGAGCAGCAAATCCAATACAGGTGGGTTTTCCCTAACTGCATCTTTGCATCTAAGAATGGCGCATCCGCCATTTTCAGATCACCTGCTGATCTCCCTGCCTTCAACCAGGCCTTTGGCTTGCAGATTAGGCCTCCTGGTATAGCAGCTGACCGGGCGCAGCCCAGACCGGCAGCGTCATGAGATGCGGAGAACCATTGATCCATAATAGTCCCTACTCATGAGGTAGACCAGCCTGCCGGACTGCGGCACACCACCCAGATGTTTATCGATGCAGGATCCTTCCCTGTCAGAGATTTACAGCCCAGCTGAGCTTCTGGACAGATAAGTTGAAAATGACTAAATTTTTCTTAACTAATTAAAGTATAGCTGTTGACATTCCAAATAGTGAACCCTTGAGCTCTCTTACCTGGGTTCAGGGGTCTATATCGACCTTAATCATATGAGCAATTTTGGTGAGCGGCTGATGGGAAGAATTGACTTTGGGACTGCCTTTTGCTTTGTCTCAGCGCTGCACCAACTCTTGAGAATAGTTCATGCTGTAGAATGAATATAATTGTAAATGCATTTTGTTTGTCTCATAAATATGTTGATCTTTTCCTTCCTTCCCATACATTCTGAGTAATAACGCCTAAGTAAAAATTAAAAAAAAAAAAAAAAAAAAAAAGGAGGAAAAAATAGAGAGTTACTAATAGATACAACTAGACATGGTTAGGCTTTAACAGATAGGGAAGAGAGTAAATTGACCATCTCTTTAATCTGGGATTGTGTGGCTCGCGGGCGGGTGGGTCGAGAATCCTCTATAGTTTAATATGTTGCATTGGTGAACTGACTCTAATGTTCCTCCATGTTTTTTATGTTCTTTTGATTCTAGGATGAATGTGATTGGTTTAAATACAGGTCCTGACATCTAATTTTTATATGTTTAGGGTTACTTTACCTACAAAGTTTAACATTGTAATTTTAACTCTTCATAAGACTGCTGAGGTTACTACCTCCTATTGTTCATTTATATTTGTTGTTGCAGATTGCTCCTTTCCCTCTCTACTATATTATATCCCAGACTATACTGGAATAGCGGAGGGGAGTTCGAACCCCTAATCTGCGGTTGCCTGGGGACATCTCTCTGTCTCCCCCCGCTCTTCCACTCTAAACTCTCATTCCCTCCTTTACAGATCTCACCTCTTACTTCACAAAACTAATCCTCCCCAGCTCCGTTACCTCCCTCCCTTTGACCCTTTCCCCCCTTTTTCCTTGTTAATTTATTTTTTTTAATTTTTTTATTTCTCTACCATGTGTCCACGGGCTGAACCACACACTTTAGACCTCTACACCATAAATGTTAAAGGTCTCAATAGCCCAGAGAAGCGTTCCATTGTTACTCAAGATCTACATAGGTTGGGAGGTGATATTGTGTTCATTCAGGAGACACACTTTTCAAAGCTAAGAGAACCTAAGTGGTATAACAGACACTATCCAGTTGCACAGTTTGCCTCGGGACCAACCAAAAAAAACGGGGTGGGGATCCTGTTTCGGCATAATGTCCCATTCCAGATAGAACAGACACTAAAAGATCCTAGTGGTAGGTACCTTATACTGGTAGGCACATTATACGGAAGGCCCATGACTCTGGCCAAACTTTATTTCCCTAACAGAACACAAGATACTTTTTTCAAAAATGTAGCTCTTAAACTGCTTGAGACACAGAGGGGAACATTGTATGTGGGAGGAGACTTCAATGTAACTTTGGATCCAGCCTTAGACGCCTCGGATGGCCTCTCCAGCACTCCACACAAAGTGCTTAAACACCTGACTTGCTCATTCAAGGAGCTGGCCCTACATGACATTTGGCGGACTCTCCACCCAACGGACAGGAACTACACTTTCTATTCCTTCCCTCATAAGAAGTACACGAGGATTGATTACCTCCTCACTGACTCGACGGGTCTGATGGTCATGACAAGTTGCACTATAAACCCGATCACCTGGTCGGATCACGCCCCAGTCAGATGCACAATAGACTGGCCCAAAACTCCGATAATACCGTATGTTTGGAGATTGGATGAATACTTACTTGATGATACACTCTTAACTCAAAAGCTGCAAGACAGTATTGTAGAATACTTTCGGCTAAACACGAACGAGGCTATGGACGACTTGGTTGTCTGGGAAGCTCATAAGTGTGTCACTAGAGGCTTACTAATGCGGCACAGTGCAGCATTGCGTAAATCCAAAAGAGACACCTATAATACCTTAATGGACCAAGTGGCCCAAACAGAGTTGGCACACAAGGACCAACCCAATAACCCCGCGAGGCAGAGGGCTCTGGCGGATGCTAGAAAGGCCTTGCTGAGACACTTGCAGAAAGAGCAACACAAAAAAGCGCTTATATTGCGCCAACAGTTCTTTGAGCACAGCAATAAGGCGGGCAAGTGGCTAGCTCGCGCTCTAGCGAGGAAGAGACTGAGATCCTATGTTTATGAGTTAGTCAACAAAGAGGGAGGGAGGCATAGAGACGGCCAATCTATAGCCAACACATTTGGGACCTTCTACGAGTCCCTTTATAATTTACATGCTCCCACTGAAAAACAAGGGGCCTCGGGAAATGAGCAGATACCTGAACAGAGTATCCGAGAATATATAGAGACGGGTGACCTCCCACGCATAGACATGGAGGATGCGGAACAACTAAATGCTCCCATTGCTTCTGAGGAGATTTTGGCAGCCATTAAGAGCCTTCCAGTGGGCAAAAGCCCCGGCCCAGACGGGTTCGGGACACGCTACTATAAAAAATTTGCTGGGGTCCTCACACCTCACTTGCTTAAACTTTTCAATCAGCTATCTGAAACCCCTACACTGCTGCGCTCAATGTTAGAAGCCTTCATCTCAGTTATTCCAAAACCAGGAAAACCCGAAAACCAACCCAGCAGTTATAGGTCTATTTCATTGCTTAACTGCGACGTGAAGATTTTGGCCAAAGTACTAGCAAACCGTCTTAAAAAATTCCTGCCCCAACTGGTCAATACTGATCAGGTGGGATTTATACCAGCGCGTGAAGCTCGGGATAACACCCTACGGGTGATCCAGCTGATTTCTTACGCACGGGCCAACTCCGCACCGTTGATCCTTGTGTCAACGGATGCGGAGAAAGCCTTTGATAGGGTAAATTGGATCTTTATGCGACATACGCTACATAGAATGGGTTTGGGAGCGCGTTTCATAAACTTTGTCACTTCATTATACTCCAACCCTAATGCTCGAGTACGAGTGAATGGCTTATTCTCGAGACCCTTTTCCATCTCCAACGGCACAAGACAGGGGTGGCCATTGTCACCCCTGCTCTTCGCCCTAGTTATGGAGGTGCTGGCGAGCCATATCAGAGCTAACCCAAACATCAGCGGTATTAGAATGGGTGGTTTGGAACACAAATTGGCAATGTACGCCGACGATGTCCTTTTGACCTTGGCTGATAATGCCCTATCACTACAGACCTCACTAGAAGAATTTGAGATGTTTGGTCGGGTATCGGATTTCTCACTTAACCTTTCAAAATCAGAAATTCTGAATGTCTCGATGCCCCAAGATATTTTCGCAACGCAGGGCTTTCATTGCCCATTGAAAATCGCAACAGGACACTTGAAATACTTAGGTATTACATTAGCCCCTTCGGTCAAAGATATTGTCAATGGGAACTATAAGTGCATTAGAGACGAGGTTCTGCAGGACCTCACGTCGTGGGAAAATAAAACCATCTCCTGGACGGGATGAATTCATGTCATCAAAATGAATGTCCTGCCCAGAGTCTTATATATAATGCAGGCAGTCCCTTTGGCTTCTGCTAGCCATCTAATCCATCAAATACAATCTGCAATGGAGACATATATCTGGAGGGGGCAGAGACCGAGGATACAAAAAAAAACAATGTACCTTCCCAGGAGCAGGGGGGGGGGGGCTACTGTGACAGACCCTTCGGTCAGGACTGAAAGTGTTAACTTTATTTTCTAACCACAAGTGGCTGGCTCCAGCTACAATCTAATTAATGCTTAGCATTCTATTGTTTGATCACCCCCAGAGAGAAACGCCTAAGTGATAAGGAGAGTCAAGAGTGTCCTGTGGTTGAAGTGTTTAAGTAATATAATCCTATTGTATCATGTCAAGGGCGCTTCTCCCTTTTATCTAATGTACAACATTCTTTCAACCCCCATCTGAGGGGGGGGTCAAAAACCTGTATAAATCTGTGTGCTGCCTTCAAATAAAGTTGTTATCCTGTTTTAAACCTGAAATGTGGAGCTTGGTCTCATGTTTGCAGGGAAACTGATCAAGGTTGTGAAGTGCTGATTCTGTATGCAGGACATTGTTCATCTGGTATTAACCCTTGGTATACAGTTGGTACCGTAACATTGGTGGCAAGCGACGGGAGAATCCTTATCGCCCAAAGGAGCAACTACGGATCCAGACCGAATGGGAACACCGTATGAAAGGCTAAAAAGAGCTACCCTTAAAGACCTGCTAGAGCAACGGGGCCAACAAACCAGTAACCTCAGGAAGAGGGAGATTATTGCAAGACTGTCCGAGATGGACGGAGTATCAGGGCACGAAGGAACCAATGAGCCCAGCATGTCAGACAGAACCCCCGAAGAAGCAAGCTTTGACCGGGCGGTCAAAATAAGACTGGCACACTATGGCCCCAACCCATCTGCGGAAATTATCGACCGGGTCATAGCAGCTGTGGAGGCCAACCTACTTCGCCAAAGCGGCGCTGCAGCAGTCCAAGTCACCGCAACCCCAGTGGAAAAGAGAAAAGTGCATTTTACCGCTTTTAAAAACTTTCTGGAAACAGAAGGAGAGATTGATGGGTACCTTGCGGATTTTGAGAGACAATGTGCACTACACCAGGTACCCGCAGAGGACTGGGTCACGATATTATCCGGAAAATTATCCGGCCGGGCCAGTGAGGCTTTTCGGGCCATTCCAGATGAGGAAGTTGGGGATTATAATACTGTGAAAGAGGCTCTGCTCTCCAGGTATGCGGTTACACCGGAGGCATACCGGAGGCGGTTCAGAGACACTGTTAAATTGGCTGGCGATTCCTACGTTGAGTGGGCATGTAAGGTGCACCGCACAGCATCGCACTGGATGGCGGGGTGCCAAGCCGTGTCTGGGGAAGAGGTGCTGCAGCTATTCCTGTTGGAACATTGCTTTGACAAGTTATCAGCAGGAGTTAGGGAGTGGGTTCGGGACCGTAAACCCTCCACCCTGCATGAAGCTGCTCGCTTGGCAGATGAGTATACGGATGCCCGCAAACTGGACACTGCTACCACTAAGCCCCCTGCTAAAGTGGAGTACAGCCCCCCGGCCACCCCAGCAGCTGCCATTTACCAACCCCCGGTGCACCGCTATGCCACACAGCCTCCAGTCACGAACTACCCTCAGACAGCCCGGTTCACCTCACGGGATTACTCCCAGCCTATCCGGTGCTTTGGATGTAAGCAAATCGGACACAAAAGGTCGGAGTGTCCCCTCAACACGGCCAACCAAGCACAGTCCTGGAGGAGACCCGCCGCCGGAATCCCACGTAACCCTCAGCCCGCTGCCCACTGCGTAGAGGATCAAGAGTGTTGGGGCATCCTACATGAAGCAGACCCCGTACAAGCTGTCCATCGGGATAACCGGCAACAGCACCGGCAACTGGTTAAAGTAAATGGGAAGGAGGTCAGTGGTCTATGGGATACTGGTGCTACCATGACCTTTCTCCAAAAGAACTTGGTGTCCGAGAACCAGCACACTGGAGACACTGTGGCTGTGAGGGTGGCAGGGGGCACTGTGTTCCGCCTACCTGTTGCCCGGGTACATTTGGATTGGGGAGTGGGCGCTAGACATGTGAATGTGGGGGTCATGAGGGATTTACCAGCTGATGTTCTCCTTGGAAATGACTTGGCCCCCCTTGTTTCGGCCTACGCTCCCATGGGTCCCGTTGATGTTAACCCGGTGACTACCCGTGCCCAGGCCCGTGCCACCGAGACCGACCCACCTGCTGCTGAGACCCAGGTAAGACTCTCTTCCCCGACTTATACCCTAGACCAGACCCCCTTGAGTTGGGATACCCCAGAGACGTACGGGAGGGAAACCCGGGAGGATCCGACCCTTCAGAAGTACAGGGCTAGGGCAGACACTGGAGAAGAGGGAGTAGATGGGGAACGTTATGAGTGGATGGGGGATAGGCTATATAGAATCCCCAAACCTGCCCAGAAAAGTACTGCCCTTCCGCCAAATCGGCAGCTGGTAGTGCCTGCAAAATACCGGCAAGAGATTCTGCGGATTGGGCACGATGTACCGTTAGCTGGACATCTAGGGTCCCGCCGCACCGCTCATAGGATCACCCAGAATTTCTTCTGGCCCAATTTTAACCGAGATGTGCGGGTATATTGTAGTACTTGTGACACCTGTCAACGGGTGGGTAAGCGGGGGGACCACCCCAAAGCTAGGCTTATGTCTATGCCTGTCATTGGGGAACCCTTTTCCCGCATAGCCGTTGACATTGTGGGTCCCCTTGCCAGGGCTAGTCCATCAGGTAAGAAGTATATTCTCACTGTGGTGGACTATGCCACTCGTTACCCAGAGGCAGTAGCACTGTCGAATATAGAGGCAGAGACAGTCGCTGATGCCCTAGTTAAGGTTTTTACTAGGGTCGGGTTCCCTAAGGAGATTCTCTCTGATCAGGGGACCCAGTTTACCGCGGTGCTCACCCAGCAGCTGTGGAAGGTGTGCGGCATTAAACCGTTGCTCAGTTCGCCTTATCACCCCCAGACTAACGGTCTCTGTGAGCGCTTTAATGGCACCCTCAAGCAGATGCTGAGGACCTTCACGGACACTTGCAGAGACTGGGAACGATTCCTGCCTCATCTGCTATTTGCGTACAGGGAGGTGCCCCAGGAGTCCACTGGGTTCTCTCCCTTTGAGTTACTCTATGGGAGAAGAGTCCGCGGCCCTCTGGACCTCATTAGAGGACACTGGGAGGGAGAGATAGAGCAGGAGGGAACCCCCATCGTGCCATATGTTCTGGAACTCCGGGACCGCATGGAGAAACTGTCTCTGATGGTAAGAGGGAATCTCCAGGTGGCCCAGGAAAGACAGAAGGGGTGGTACGATCAAGGTGCCCGGCAGCGGGTCTTCCAGGTTGGACAGAAGGTTTTGGTGCTCAAGCCTGTGAAGGCCAACAAGATGCAAGCATCTTGGCAGGGCCCGTATAAAGTGTTATCCCGGGTGTGTGATACTACCTATGTTATAGCCAGCTGTGCAGATGAGAGGATCCAGCGATCCTTTCATGTGAACATGCTGAAGGAGTATCAGGAGAGGCCAGAGGACGTAGCCGCAGTATGTGCCCCTGCTGCAGATGACCCAGAGAACTTACCCCTACCCGACTTATTAGAGAAGGACCCCCAGACTGACCTCACTAGTCTTGTGCAGCTAGGGGACCGGTTGAACCCTACCGAGAGGGTACAGGCAAGACAGCTCCTGTGGGAGAAGCAGGCGACGTTCTCCCAAGAGCCCGGCTACACTACCCTAGCTGTACATAAAGTAGAGACTCCCGGACAGAATCCCCTGCGACAGCCTCCCTACCGTATACCCGAAGCAGTCCGAGAAGGAATGCGGAAGGAGATACAGGAGATGGCCCGGCTGGGAGTGATCGAGCCCTCCGATAGTCCTTGGGCTTCCCCTGTAGTCCTGGTACCTAAGAAGGATGGAACCACCCGGTTCTGTGTGGACTACAGGCGGCTCAACGAGAGGACCACCACTGACGCCTACCCGATGCCCCGGGTAGACGAATTACTAGACCGTATTGCTAGGGGGCGCTATCTGACAACCATAGACCTGTGTAAAGGCTATTGGCAGATTCCCCTGGCCGAGGATGCTATCCCCAAGTCGGCCTTCGTCACCCCATTCGGCCTGTACCAGTTTAAGGTCATGCCCTTTGGGATGAAGAATGCTCCGGCTACCTTCCAGCGTATGGTGGATAGACTCCTTGATGGCTTCCAGGAATTTGCTTGTGCATACCTGGACGACATTGCGGTTTACAGTGGGTCCTGGGAAGAACACCTTACCCATGTAGGGCTGGTACTGGACAAGATTCGGGCCGCTGGCCTGACCTTGAAACCGGACAAGTGCCATCTAGGTATGGCTGAAGTACAGTACTTGGGGCACCGAGTGGGGTGTGGGAGCCAGAGACCGGAGCCAGCCAAGGTAGAGGCTGTGGCTAACTGGCCCACACCTATCACTAAGACCCAAGTACTAGCCTTCCTGGGGACGGCCGGGTATTACCGACGTTTTGTCCCCGACTACAGTACTATCGCCAAGCCCCTGACTGACCTGACTAAAAAGAACCTCCCCAAACAGGTCCTGTGGTCTCCAGCTTGTGAAGCCGCGTTTCAGGCACTGAAGCAGGCCCTTGTGAATGCCCCTGTCTTGGCTGCCCCAGTTCCCAACAAACGTTTTCTCATTCATACAGATGCTTCCATGTATGGACTGGGGGCTGTACTGAGTCAAGTCGGGGAGGATGGAGGAGAGCATCCTGTCGCATACCTAAGCAGAAAGTTATTACCTCGGGAAGTAAGCTATGCGGCAGTGGAGAAAGAATGTTTAGCCCTGGTCTGGGCACTGAAAAAGTTGAACCCTTATCTATATGGACAGGAATTTTCCCTCATAACGGACCACAATCCCTTAGTCTGGCTCAACCGGGTCTCAGGAGACAATGGTAGATTGCTGAGGTGGAGTTTAGCCCTCCAGCCCTATAACTTCACCATCAGCTACCGGCCCGGTAAGCTAAACGGGAATGCCGATGGATTGTCCCGGCAAACTGATATGCCTACCACCACCCAGTCCGGTCATCCCCAAGTTGACCCGCCAAAGGGTCAAGCCGGGTCTGCCGGAGTGTTCCACAAGGGGGGAGCTATGTGACAGACCCTTCGGTCAGGACTGAAAGTGTTAACTTTATTTTCTAACCACAAGTGGCTGGCTCCAGCTACAATCTAATTAATGCTTAGCATTCTATTGTTTGATCACCCCCAGAGAGAAACGCCTAAGTGATAAGGAGAGTCAAGAGTGTCCTGTGGTTGAAGTGTTTAAGTAATATAATCCTATTGTATCATGTCAAGGGCGCTTCTCCCTTTTATCTAATGTACAACATTCTTTCAACCCCCATCTGAGGGGGGGGTCAAAAACCTGTATAAATCTGTGTGCTGCCTTCAAATAAAGTTGTTATCCTGTTTTAAACCTGAAATGTGGAGCTTGGTCTCATGTTTGCAGGGAAACTGATCAAGGTTGTGAAGTGCTGATTCTGTATGCAGGACATTGTTCATCTGGTATTAACCCTTGGTATACAGTTGGTACCGTAACATTGGTGGCAAGCGACGGGAGAATCCTTATCGCCCAAAGGAGCAACTACGGATCCAGACCGAATGGGAACACCGTATGAAAGGCTAAAAAGAGCTACCCTTAAAGACCTGCTAGAGCAACGGGGCCAACAAACCAGTAACCTCAGGAAGAGGGAGATTATTGCAAGACTGTCCGAGATGGACGGAGTATCAGGGCACGAAGGAACCAATGAGCCCAGCATGTCAGACAGAACCCCCGAAGAAGCAAGCTTTGACCGGGCGGTCAAAATAAGACTGGCACACTATGGTACCGTAACAGCTACTTTAAGGCAATTTCTCTCCAGCGCGTAGTAGAGTGGTGTCGTGGATCACAAGACAAGGCATGGATATCCTTGGATGGAGAGATCCTTCGGAGGGGAAATGTGGGTGCACTCGCCTGGATTAGCCCTGGCCTCTACCCGAGCTGGATTGTCCATTACCCCCTAATTGGAGATGTCCTACAGAACTGGGACAGACTACTCAAAACGGGGAATCATATTTCCACAATGGTTTCCCCGCTGATTCCAGTTAGGGAGAATTCAGACATTGGTATTGCCAACAAAACACATACTACGGGCTTGTCTTATCCATTGGCGGAAGTCACCATTTCCAATGCGCTAACACATGGGGCAGTCAAAACACAAAGGGAGCTTGCTGAATGGGATTGTGAACTTTTTTCTTCATGGTTCAGAGTGGCTCAACTGAGCCACTATATTAGCACTCTTGGGAATAGAAATTCCTTGAATAGACCGAAAACGCACTTCGAGTCGCTGTGTACTTTGGAGACCCCACCGCGCCCCTTGATTTCAATTCTGTATAAACTACTCCTGGAAGGAGGTGGAGAGGTGTTGCCTTCTTATACTATTGCATGGCAGAGGGATCTAGGTGTAGAGATCGAGGCTAAAACTTGGCAGTCGATTTTCCATAAAGCCCAACGCGCATCTGTTTCAGCTAGGCTCCAGGAAATGCATTTCAAATTTTTGAGCAGGTGGTATCTCACTCCACAGAGACTGAGGAAGATATACCCTCATGCGGGTGGGGAGTGCTGGAGAGGCTGTGGGGGGGAGGGTTCGATGCTGCACATATGGTGGCAATGTCCACTTTTACAGCCCTTTTGGGAGAGCGTATTTCTCGAAAGCGGCAGGCTTCTACAAATTATCCTTCCACCAAATCCTAAATATCTGATCTACCATGAGCTTCCAAAGATGGCAATGGAAGCTAGACACCATCTGTTCCTTCTGATGTTGAATGGGGCCAAAGGTCTCATACCAAGACATTGGAAATCACTTCAGATACCAAACCTAGAGGAATGGAAAGCAGAGGTACAAGACCTTCTAAATCTAGAAAGGTTCCATTACCTTAGGATCGGGAAACTAGAAACACATGAGTATATGACACTAATTTGGGAGGGCAGGGACCTGTAGTCTAGTGTAACCCCCGTAAGATGACCGTTTTGCGCTTTGTAGAAAGTGCTCTGTGGTGGTACGTGGTACACAATCAGGCGTATTATAGATTAATCCTTTTTTTTTTTTTTCCCTTGCTCCTCCCCTCCTCCCTTCCTCTTCTCTACAGCCCCATTTCAGACTCTTTCCTCCCCACCCCGACCTCTCTCTTGATTCCCCTATTTAATGTCCCCCCAAATACTTCAAAGACCAGACCACGCCGAGTGTGTTGAGTACACTATGGACTGCAGAGTGATTAACCACCCTAGACACCTGAAGGTTGCACAGCTCGCAAATATATAAAGACTCTGCCTCAGCGCACTCGGCCGTAATAGTGGTTAATTGATACCTATTTGAAGCACTTATCTGATTGATATAAATGACCAGATGTATTGTTATTCAGTTATATAAATATAGCACTGGACAAGTCTCTTATTGTTATCCATGTATCTCATACTATTTGTCACATGTTGTGTCACAAGATGATTTGACTGCAGTTGTGATATTATGTCTGTTCATTTAATAAAGCTTTTACTGAGAAAAAAATAAATAAAAATATAAATAAAAAATGGCAAGTGAAGGCTATATTTGAATCCATGTGACATGAACATGTTTACATACTTATGGATGATGTCTTAAAAATGATTACAGGAGAATTGGCCCATAACTGGCAATCACGATCAGCCACAATGCCTCCAAACATTGCCCCCCATGAGATGCCTTCAAAGTCATCATTGATAGAACAGCACAAATCTCAATTAACTCCAAAAGATATTTGGTAATTTTTATGTTCACAGCCATACACAATGGCCCCTAAAATAAAGAGACCTGTTGACAATGAGATGATGCAAGAAGCTGACCAATTGGTAAGTTTTCACAGTATGTATATATATATAAACAATTTTTTCAAATGATGGGAATGCACTCTCCATTTTAAAAAGTAAAGTTTTTAATACAGAGAGTGCCTTCCCAACATTAGCAAACTTGTATACCGGACTTTGCGGTGCACACTGGAAGCTGCTTGTAAAAAGTGTGTGCTGGTTTCCAGTTTCTATGATATTATATATATATATATATAATACTGATTTAGTATACAATATTATTATATTGTAATTCTATTGTTATTATTATAACAATTGACTAACTTATTTTCATATACTAGAGAGCTATCTTGGATATGGAACGGCATAATCGACCGTTACCAGTACAACCATCCCAAAGCAATCGCTGGGACCCCATTATTTTCAATAGAACACAAAATTCAGGACATTCGACTCCACCAACACATGATGCACAAACGTCACATTGCGGAAATGTCAATTGGTGCACTTGTAATAAGTGCATCGAAATGCCGACGGAACAAGAAAGTATCTGCTGCCGTGAAATTGCAATCTGCAAAATTGAACCACTACTTGAGGGTACACATGTGTGCATCTCAGAAAGCGATTATATTAAGATTTGCTTATTGGATCGTAACCGCCTGAAACGTCTACATCGGCACAGTAAAGGGTATCGTCTACTACATCTGCCAAATGAATGTAATCTTATTGAAAGGTAATAGACATTATTACACAACCTGATAATTTAAAAACAAAAACAAAAAAAAGGATTAACATTTTTATAATTTTATTTTTATATAGAGACTTTAGAAGAATCGCGTACAGAGACTTCACCATGACTGTGCATGGCTACCTTGGACCTTATAATAGGCGACCTATACCATCCTGCGTTGTCCACACCATAAGATCTGCATACCCTACCCTGGATAATCAGAATAGTGATTTTTGGAATCCTTTTAAAATATGTAGAGAGAAATTGTGTGCACTTTAAAAAGATTGTATTGTTTACTTTAGCCATTATATTTATAGACTTATGTATAGAGCAAGTTTTATTTATATTTATAAAAGTTATTGTTGTTAAATAAAAATTGTTATGTTGCGCAGTAAACCGTAATCAACCTGCTTCTATTTGTACTATAACGTTGTTATGAAGTTAGAAGGGACTGTACCAAGTCATTGCAAATGTAGCTATTTCCAAGGAAAGCCTTTTTTATGTATTATAGGAGGCACAGTAATTAGCCATAGACATAGTAATAAACTTCTTATGAAGTCCAGACAAGTTAGGAATAGAATTATTGGAAACCAGACAGAAAGTTGGGCTTTGTCAAATGTTGATTGAATTGATTCAACACTACACAATAGGAAAGCAATGTGTGAATTGAAACAGTAGGGACATAGACAACAGGTGAAAAGACTGTACTCTCTCCTTCTGTCAACTCTCACATCAGCGACTGCTTATCTGGCATTTCCTCCTGGATGGCCTCTAACCACCTAAGAATAAATATGTCCAAGACTGAACTACTTCTAATTACCCCCTCTAACTCTACTCCAGTTTCTAATTTTTCTATCACTGTTGGCGGCACCACTATCTCCCCATCACCCCAAGTCCACTGCCTCGGAGTCACCCTTGACTCAAATCTGTCCTTCATTCCCCACATCCAATTGCTCTCTTCATCCTGCCGCAACCACCTACGCAATATCTCCAGAATTCATCCGTTTCTAAGTGCTGAAACTACTAAACAGTTAATCCACTCCCTGGTAATTTCCCAACCTGACTACTGTAACAACTTACTAACTGGCCTCCCTCTCTCCCCTCCAATCCATCCTAAATGCATCTGCCAGGCTAATCCACCTCTTTTGATGCTCTGTTTCTGCTGCACCTCTCTAGACTGTGAGTCCCTTCACTAGCTCCCCATTCTCAACAGAATTAAATTCAAAATTCTCACCCTGACCTACAAAGCCCTCACCAATGCTGCCCCACCCTACCTGTCCTCACTCATTAACAATTATACTCCTGCCCGCCCCCTAAGATCCAACAATGACCTGCTTCTTGCGTCCTCCACCATCACCTCCTCTCATGCTAGACTACAGGACTTCTCTCGTGCGACACCATCCCTCTGGAACGCACTTCCTCGAGCTGTCAGACTTTCCCCTAACCTCTCCTCCTTTAAACGTTCCCTAAAGACCTTTCTGTTCAGGGAAGCCTATCACCCGACTTATTAATAAACTAACTTCACTTAAAGGGACAGTCAACCATAGAATTGTTATTGTTTTAAAAGATAGATAATCCCTTTATTACTCATTCCCCAGTTTTGCATAACCCACACCGTTATATTAATATACTTTTTACCTTTGTGATTACCTTGTATCTAGGAACCTTCTTCCAGCCCCCTGATCACATGACTGTGACTGTTTATTATCTATTGTCTTAAATTTAGCATTGTTTTGTGCTAGATCTTAAATAACTTTCTGTGCCTGAACACAGTGTTATCTATATGGCCCACGTGTACTTTCAGTCTCTTTGTGTTGAAAAGAGATGTAGAAAGCATGTGATAAGAGGCAGCCCTCAAAGGCTTAGAAATTAGCATATGAGCCTACCTAGGTTTAGTTTAAACTAAGAATACCAAGAGAAAAAAGCAAATCTGATGATAAAAGTAAATTGGAAAGTCAATTAAAATTAAAAGTCCTATCTGAATAATGAAAGTTTAATTTATACTTGACTGTCCCTTTAACTAACAGTTGCTCTCTATCTCCTCACTAATATCATTCTCACCTTTGCAGTCCCTACCTCCTGTTTCCCATCCTCCTACCCATCTAGATTGTAAGTTCCCATGGGAATAGGGCCCTCAATTCCAACTGTATTTGTCTGTAAAATGTTGTCTTTTATCGTATTGTTTCTCCATTGTACTGTTATCCTTGTATACATGGGCAGCGCTGCGGAATCTGTTGGCGCTTTATAAATAAAGAATAATAATAATAATAATAATAAAAAGACTTGACAACAATAATTATACAAGGCACACTAAATTGCCCATTACACAGTAGCCTAAGAATGACATTTTAGTTAGGAGACACAGCACAATAATAAGCCTGATTCTATAATGTGCACCAGTAATGCACTTTTTATATATTTATTCTAATGTCACCACAATTACCATGCTTCTATTATCATCCATTGCCATAGAAATGATAATAAATAAATAAAATCCTGTTATATGTGTACATATTTCACAGTATGTGGCATAATTCTATTCCTTGCAAGTCCCCAATAATGCACTTTTTATTTTTAGGGATGTGACTATAATAAGCATGCTTAGAATATAATCCATTGGTGTCGCATTTGTATTACCATATAAATAGCAGAATGGTGTTATTGTAATTGTGGTGTGTGTTTAGTGTGCGTGTTAGTATGTGTGTTAGTGTGCATGGGTTTATATGTGTATGTATGTTTGTGTATTTGTGTGTATTTGTGTCTAGGAGTATGTGTGTGTTTGTATGCACGGGTGTTTGTGTGTATTTGTGTCTATGAGTATGTGTGTGTTTGTATGCACGGGTGTTTGTGTGTATTTGTGTCTATGAGTATGTGTGTGTTTGTATGCACGGGTGTTTGTGTGTATTTGTGTGTATTTGTGTCTAGGAGTATGTGTGTGTTTGTATGCACGGGTGTTTGTGTGTATTTGTGTCTAGGAGTATGTGTGTGTTTGTATGCACGGGTGTTTGTGTGTATTTGTTTCTAGGAGTATGTGTGTGTTTGTATGCACGGGTGTTTGTGTGTATTTGTGTCTATGAGTATGTGTGTGTTTGTATGCACGGGTGTTTGTGTGTATTTGTGTCTATGAGTATGTGTGTGTTTGTATGCACGGGTGTTTGTGTGTATTTGTGTATATATTTGAGTGTGTTTGTGTTTATGTATGTGTTTATCTATGTGTTTGTGTGTACAGTTTTACCCTGAGAAATGTCTGTGTCATCTATCATAGAGTGGCTGTGCATTGTAACCTATATTAGAGCAGCATAAATCACAGAGTCACTTTGCAGAGCAATAATGTTGTTTTGTGTCCCCTGAAAATTACTGTCACACAATGATTTCACATTTATTTATATTGTATGTTGCTATTTCAGCTCCAAAAATAAATTTTATGTAGCTATTTACACACCCAAAAAATGTTTTACATTCTATGTTTGATGTTCTCCAAATATTCAACTTTTACATTGCCAATGTATGCCAATGCATCTAGCTGTTACAATTGGTGTTGAAATAGCAACATAGGATTTTTACATTTAGTTTTGGTATTGAAATGGCAACATCAAATTTATTTTTGGAGTTGGAATAGCAACATCAAATTTGTTTACATTGCAAATGTATGCCAACACATCTAACTGTTAGAATGTATACAATGCTCTAATCTTGGTTTTATTTCTGCTTTTGGTTTTATTTCAGTTTTATTTCACACTAAAAAATATTACCATCAAAATTCATAATTGTTTTCTATAACCCGTTTGTGTATTCAGCCACAATCTCCAAGCAACAAACAGGGGTTATAGAAAACAATTAGGAATTTTGATGGTAATATTTTTTTTAGTACTGATAATTTGGTTAATTTATTTATAAATAATCACCCATACAATCACACAGAAAATACAATTGTTTTCTATACCCCCTGCTTGTTGCTTGGAGATTGTAGCTGAATACAGAATGAGCATTTCTAAGGGAAATGATTTGCATATTATTAGATAAGTGGTTTGTATAGGCCGTGGGGCGTGGTAAAGTAGCATGGAAGTGCAGCCCTTTTGCTTGGGTGCTCCACAATCGTCAAGCTACAACTACAAGCAGTGTTACAAAAGGTAACATTTATACAGAATTTTACAAAATGTATTCATCAGTATACATTTTTATAGTCATGACAACTGCGCAATTGTAGATACTGGAGTTTATTTCACTGAGTGTACTGGTCCTTTAAGGACAAGGCCATTTTTCAAAATCTTTCCCTTAAGGACCAGGGCTATTTTTACATTTCTGCGGTGTTTGTGTTCAGCTGTAATTTTCCTCTTACTCATTTACTGTACCCACACATATTATATACCATTTTTCTCGCCACTAAATGGACTTTCTAAAGATACCATTATTTTCATCATATCATATAATTTACTATAACAAAAAATATAAAATATGAGTAAAAAATGGAAAAAAAACACACGTTTTCTAACTTTGACCCCGAAAATCTGTTACACATCTACAACCACCAAAAAACACCGTGCTAAATAGTTTCTTAATTTTATCCTGAGTTTAGAAATACCCAATGTTTACATGTTCTTTGCTTTTTTATAAGTTACAGGGCAATAAATACAAGTAACACTGATATCTGGCAGGAATCCCTGAATATCCCTTCACATGCATATATATTTTTTAGAAGGGAACCTAAAGTATTGATCTAGGCACTTTTTGGTATATTTCATGCCACTATTTCACCGCCAAATGCAATCAAATAAAAAAAAAAAAAAATGTTCACTTTTTCACAAACTTTAGGTTTCTCACTGAAATTATTTACAAACAACTTGTGCAATTATGGCACAAATGGTTGTAAATGCTTCTCTGGGATCCCCTTTGTTCAGAAATAGCAGACATATATGGCTGTGGCATTACTTTTTGTTAATTAGAAGGCTGCTAAATGCCGCTGCGCACCCAACGTGTATTATGCAAAGCATTGAAGGGGTTAATTAGGTAACTTGTAGGGAGCCTAAAGGGTTATTTATAGGTTTAGTGTAGTGTAGTAGACAACCCCAAGTATTGATCTAGGCCCATTTTGATATAATTCATGCCACCACTTGACTGCCAAATGCGATCAAATAAAAAAAATTGTTAACTTTTTCACTAACTTTGGGTTTCTCACTGAAATTATTTACAAACAGCTTGTGCAATTATGGCACAAATGGTTGTAAATGCTTCTCTGGGATCCCCTTTGTTCAGAAATAGCAGACATATATGGCTTTGGCATGGCTTTTTGGTAATTAGAAGGCTATTAAATGCCACTGTGCACAACACTTGAATTATGCCCAGCAGTGACAGGGTTAATTAGGGAGCTTGTAGGGAGCTTGAAGGGTTAATTTTAGCTTTAGTGTAGATATCAGCCTCCCACCTGTCAGATCCCACCCCCTGATGCTTCCCAAACAGTTGTCAGGGTTTTTTCCCTGTTGTGTTTGCCATGTGCTGCTGGCAGCCATTTTACTCACCTCTCTTCCTGACTTGGTGCATTGTGGGGGATGCTGCTCATTTCCTACACTTCCTTTTATGGCCAGACTGGTGTGCATCATCCATGTGAGACAGGATGCGGTCTCAGAATTGTGATGTTATCACTTATTATTTAAAGGGCCTCTGTTCAGTATGCTTTGCCCTTGCGTTGTCTCAGACCTGTTTGTGAGAGCTCCTGTGTTTTACCTGGCTGCCTGACGTCCTTCCTGGTTCCTGATCCCTGGCTTGTTCCTGACTCTGCTGTTTTCCTTGTTCCTGATTCTGGCTCGCCTGACTACTCGCTTTGGCTCCGGACTCGGCTCTTCTGGTTTTGACTCCTGGCTTATTTGACTTGTGGACTTTTTATTATTTTTTGCTATTAATAAAGGTGTGATTATTTTTGCACTTCTTGTCTCAGTCTGATTCCTGGCCCCCTGACATTACGCAAGGGCCATGAATCCTGATGGTGCTAATAATCCACCTTTACTTCCATCATTTCCAGGATGGATGAACAGGATCACCGCTTGGATCAATTTGCACTAGCTCTGCAAACCCTGCTGACTCGCACTGCACATTTGGACCAAAGTGTCTCGCAAGTTATGGCTGCTCCTGTTTCTGCTGCTGCACCTATGCCTACCAGGAGCATGTCCGGTTCTGCACCTCTACCTCAGCGATATGGAGACGATCCTATTCAGTGCAGAGGGTTTTTGAACCAGGTGGGCATTTACTTTGAGATGTTACCTCAGGCGTTTCCCTCTGACAGAGCTAAGGTGGGATTTTTCATCTCGTTACTCTCTGACACAGCTCTTGCCTGGGCTAATCCCTTGTGGGAGACTAATAAACCTGTGATTTCAAATTAACATGAATTTGTGGCCTCCTTTCGAAAGGTATTTGATGTTCCGGCTCGCTCCTCCTCTGCTGCTAAACGACTCATGTCCATTCAGCAAGGTACAAGATCTGTTGCTCAGTATGCTATTGAGTTCTGTACGCTTGCCGCAGAGGTAGGTTGGAACAATGAAGCCCTTGTTGCCGCCTTCTTTCATGGGCTCTCTGATGCGATCAAAGACGAAGTTGCTGCCAGAGATTTGCCAGAGGATCTCGAGGCATTGGTGTCTTTTTTGATCCTAATTGACATCAGACTCAAAGAGAGGCCCTCTTTCAAGGAGCGCTTGCGGAAGCCTCCTGTTCCATTGTCTCCTACGTGTTCGTTCCCACCCATGCATCCCTCTCCTCTGATGCCTCCTGGTCCCGAATCACCACGTACTGCTGAGCCGATGCAGCTGGGATTCACACGTCTCTCCACGGCGGAGAGGGTCTTTAGGAGGAGGGAGGGGCTCTGCCTCTATTGTGGGTTACAGGGCAACCTTTTGAAGTCTTGTCCTACATGGCCGGGAAACGCTCACACCTAAGGTCCTGTCTGGGGCAGACCTTGGGTGGTTTATCCTCGTCCCCGGAACCACTTAAGGAGAAACCTTTGGTCACGGTTGTCCTTTCCTGGGTGGACTCCTCCATAGTCACTCAGGCTCTTGTTGACTCCGGTGCTGCGGGCTATTTCATTGACAGTGCTTTTGTATCAAAGCACTCCATTCCTGTTTTGCCTCGGTCCGTTCCGCTTGCTATTGAGGCCATTGATGGCAGGCCCCTTCAACCTGCACTCGTTACTCACGAAACTGCTCATTTGTCCATGGCTGTTGGGGCTCTCCATTTTTAAACCCTCCAGTTCCAAGTGATAAACTCTCCGCATTTTCCAGTTGTTCTGGGTTATCCCTGGCTCCAAAAGCACAATCCCAGTCTCGACTGGCGCAGGTCCGAAATTTTGTCGTGGTCCCCGCAATGTATTTCCACTTGTCTTTGGAAACCAGTTAAAGTCTTGTGCACTTCTTCGGTATCTCAATTGCCAGAGGAGTACCAAGAGTGTTTGACAAGGTGCGTGCCAGTACGTTGCCTCCTCACCGGTCTTACGATTGTGCCATAGACCTGCAACCCGGAGCCATTCCTCCTCGGGGACGGGTGTACCCTCTGTCTGTTGCAGAGAATTGTGCTATGGAGGAGTATGTTGCCGATGCTCTGTCGCGGGGGATCATCCGCAAATCCTGCTCTGCTGCAGGGGCTGGCTTCTTCTTTGTGAAGAAAAAGGGTGGCGAGTTAAGACCATGTATCGATTATAGGGGTCTTAATCGTCTTACCATTAAGAATGCTTATCCTATTCCGCTTATTACAGAACTCTTTGACCGCCTCAAGGGAGCTCCGGTCTTTACTAAACTTGATTTGAGAGGAGCGTACAATCTCGTTAGGATTAAGGAGGGCCACGAATGGAAAACAGCATTTAACACCAGGAGCGGGCATTATGAGTATCTTGTAATGCCCTTTGGCCTATGTAATGCTCCTGCTGTTTTCCAGGAATTTATTAATGATGTCCTACGAGATATGTTGCAACAGTGTGTTGTGGTGTACTTAGACGACATCCTCATACACTCACCCACACTTGAGGCTCATCATTCTGATGTTACACGGGTACTTCAGAGACTACGTGAGAACGGCCTGTTTTGTAAACTCGAGAAATGTGAGTTCCATCAGACTCAAGTAACCTTCCTAGATTATGTTATCTCCATTTCAGGGTTCTCCATGGATCCTGATTCCTGACAAGTTATCTGCAGTTCTGCAGTGGCCTCACCCAGTTGGTCTTCGGTCTATTCAATGTTTTTTGGGCTTCGCCAATTACTATAGAAAGTTTATTAAAAACTTTTCTTCCTTGGTCAAACCTATCACAGACATGACCCGTAAAGAGAATGATCCACTCCATTGGTCACCTACTGCCATTAAGGCCTTTGATAGTCTTAAGACTGCCTTTGCTGCCGCTCCAGTTCTGGCTCATCCTAACCCTGTCCTGCCTTTCGTTCTTGAGGTCGATGCATCTGAGACTGGAGTAGGTGCCCTCTTGTCTCAACGTCCTACACCTGACGGTTCTTTGCATCCATGTGGTTTCTTCTCTAGGAAATTGTCTCCAGCAGAGTGCAATTATGAAATTGGTGACAGGGAATTACTGGCTATAATTTTGGCACTTAAGAAATGGAGGCATCTTCTCGAGGGTACTAGCGTGCCAGTGCTCATTCTTACTGACCACAAGAATTTAACTTATCTATCTGAAGCAAAATGTTTCCGCCCCGACAGGCCAGATGGGCGCTATTTTTGTCTCGGTTTAATTATGTGGTCTCCTACCTGCCTGGTAGTAAGAATGTTAGGGCTGATGCCCTCTCTTAACAATTTTCGCCTCTGTCCAAGGAGGAGACTGTACCTACTCCTGTTATACCTCCTGACCATAGTTTGGCTACCATACGTACTAATTTGACTTCTCCCTTGGGGGAGGAGATCCTGGCTGCACAAACCAATTCACCTCCTGAGAAACCTAGTGGTGTTTTGTTCCTGAGAATCTTCGAACTAAACATTTGCACTCTTACCACTATCCTAAAGCCGCAGGTCACCCAGGCAAGAGCCAAATGATTTGGTCTGTCACTCGACAATTCTGGTGGCCAGGTCTTCGTTCTGATGTTGCTGCGTATGTTGCCTCCTTCTCAGTTTGTGCACAGAATAAGACTCCTCGACGTCTTCCTGTAGGTCTTCTTCAACCTATTGCTAATGGTGAGTGTCCTTGGACACATCTTTCCATGGACTTCATTGTCGAGCTCCCTGTTTCTAATGGCAATACTATTATCCTTATGGTGGTTGACCGTTTTTCTAAAATGTCACATTGCATTCCCTTGATGAAGCTGCCTACCGCTCAGGAGCTTGCTTCAATTTTTGCCCGGGAGGTCTTCCGTTTACATGGGTTACCCAAGGAGATAGTGTCGGACTGCGGTAGCCAGTTTGTCTCCAGATTTTGGCGTTCCTTTTGTGCTCAAATGGGGATCCAGCTTTCCTTCTCCTCGGGATATCACCCTCAATCCAATGGGGCTGCGGAACGGTCTAATCAAGCTCTGGAACAGTTCCTCCGTTACTATGTCTCAGATCACCACAATAATTGTTAAAAAAGACAGCATAAAATGTTTGTGTATGCTGCCCGGAAATGTTAAAAACACACTCCCTGTTTGTTATTTAGTATTCCGCATGTGCAGTTTTATATGTAAAAAGCACTTAAAAAAATATCCTCAGCCACAAGTTAGATTGCAGAAAAAACTATATTTAGAATTCTTGTGGGTCTATGTTGCCTTAGATCTGGCATGTAACATAGATACCTCTGGATAACATTCTTACACTTATTGCATATGTTTATATATTGCTGTAACCTTTATTTATTATTTGGCTTTAGTACAGCTCATTCATTCAACAGCACCTAACAATAACTGTTTGGCTCAGATCCCAGTCTCTGTTGGTATTATTTATAAAGAGACTTAAATCATAAGTTAATAAGAAACTTATACAATACAATATATCTCTGTGAGATGATACTAGTGATGAGTGAGGGTACAACGATAACTAATATATGATTGGAAATTGCATATTCCTATCAGTTAAGGGATAATCTATTAATGTTATACGAGCATATGTTCTTAGATGTCACACTGAACACACGGTAATGTTAAACCACATAGTGGATGGTTGGATATTTATAGCTTATAATGTATTGCCAAACAAACGCTGATATTGTATTGTGGGTATCTACACCTTTAAATACTGCTGATAGTGGTATCCAGCGTTGTTGAGAACATACAAATTACTACAATGTTAGATAATTTGTCAGGTAATAGCTGGCGTGATTCTGAGTATGCTATAAATAATGTACTAGAGCTAGATAGCAGGTGTCCTGCTGTTAGTACATGGTGTCATTACACTTTGATATCCGCTAATTAAATTGCTTAATCCTTTTAACTGGATTACCTCAGGCTAGCTCTTAGCCTAATATTATTACTGGTAACAAAAATTAATGTTGTCTGCCCCTTTAGACTGGTAAGTATGCTAGTGCACACTGCTTCTGGAATAAACAGATCGTATAACCGCTATGAATTAATAAGTACCTTCACTAAAGAATCTTTAACTGAGATGTAGTTGCTCATAAAAGTTACGGTGCTATTAGCCTATAGATAGTCATTAGCTTAATGTAACTATCGTCAACTTTAAATAAACCAACAAATTGTGAATATGTTTTGAGCCAAAGTTAATCACTAGAAGCGCTGCCAATTCCTTTAAGGAGCTGCAATAACTAAGTGCTTAAACTAATTAGTAACTGGTCATGCTAAGACTTAAATTATATTTTAACAACAGGAGAGGCAAGTTTAAAAGGAGAGGACCCCTGACGCAGCGTTTCACTAACGCTTCCTCAGAGGGGTTACGCGGGCCGACATACATCCGGTGTTATATAGGCTTAATGTTGGCCACCTCTGGAATACGATTGGGCTAAAGCTTCTATGCTAATTGGAGGAATATGTGTCAATCAGTATACACGGGGTGTGGCTTCCTTGCCGTATTGACATCGCAATTGAAACAAAGTTGCAAATTAACAGTAACAGTGTTTTAATTTTTTTTAGACTCAATGCTACGATGTTAAAAATGGAATAGACTTAATAATATAGGTTTGCTCAAGACATGTGTGCAGAACTCGCATGCAAGTCAGATTGTTCAATTTTAGATCAGATATTAGAGCCGTTTAATATACTGAAATGTATGTAGGGATTGACCTGAGTTATTATGTTGTCACTGGTGCTTAACAATGCTCAACACCAAAATAAATATAGTGCACTGAGCCTCGAAGTGAAAATGATTAAGTGCTAAAGAAGACTGAATGATAGTGAAGGTGTGAATGTAAATAAAGCATGTGGGATAAAATAAAAAAATAAAAAAGAAAAGATTTTTTTTTTGGAAAAACGAAAAAAAGGAGAATTAAAAGTGATGCTTAGGGATATTGTAATAACTGAGTGATAACTAACACTAGAAAACATTGCTAGTATTAGTGTATAAAATACTGTAAGTTGATTAAAGGTTATATATTAAATATTAGTGCTCATTGAAATGTTGTGGTAAACTGAGAATCATATTAATTAAAATATTTTCCCTTGTTTGATGTTGCTGGAGATTAGCAATATTATTGTTAATTCCATATTGAGTATCTTAGCCTGTAGCTGCATGAGAGGCAAGATTTACTAATTTATATCTTAATATTTCAGAATTTATTTGTGCAGTAGAGCCAATCATACTACCTTATGCTCCCAAGCCAGTCGCAAGTACATCTCTCCTAGGTCTATGATTAGATCGAAGAGAAACATTTTGCAGTAAACTTTCATGAAACCACCATTGGAATGATTTTTCTTGTACAGACACAAAGGGAGTGCAGTTTGAATATTGTGTAGAAACCATCCACCTTGACAATTGAAGATGCCAAGTAACTAAACGATATTCAACATCATAAGCAACTTGTGTCGCAGAATCTAAACGTACCTGAATAGGATCACCTTCATGAAAAGGTTTATCTAAGGAGGTAGGAATAGGTTTAGACAACGGAAGTGAAGTAGTAGTATCAATGTATAGATAAACTAATATGAACAGAAAATTGGGAAATACCATGGTCCATACACTGCCATAATCCTACAGAATCAAAAGGATTCAAATGATTAATTAATAAAGTAGCAGGTATATAAGAAACATTAGAGAAATCTACTGTGCTACTTGTATCACAAGATAAAATATTATCTGACATAACCAAAGGAACTTGTTTATTATCATCATGTAGAATTCCTGCAGGAGAAGAAAGTAAATCAATACTGCATAGGAGACAGATGTTCTTTCCTGTATGGGGTATGCCACAATATCCTGGAATAATAAGATGAGAAGCATTAATATACCATTCTTGTAAATAATCAAACTTTTTCACACTAGCAACAAAAAGTGCAACAAACTGAGGAGAAATAGAAGGATGGGAAATATGATAAATAGGTCTTGAAAGTGAAAGGACAAGACGATTAAAATTTGATAACATCAGAGTCATTAAACTAGTATCAGCTGTGGTGTGAGATTTAAGAAACATACAGCTAGATTACGAGTTTTGTCGGTAAAGCTAACACTCCTTTTTTTTCCAGCGCTGACTTTAAACAACGCTGGTATTATAAGTTTTCTGTATGGCTGCGTTAGCCTCAGAAAAGTGTGCGTTGAGCAAATTTAGCTCCACTTCTCCCTGTAACACCAGCGTTGCTTACGGTAGCGGTAAGCTGGCTAAAACATGCACGATTTCCCCATAGGAAACAATGGGGCTGAGACGGCTGAAAAAAAACCTAACACCTGCAAAAAAGCAGCGTTCATCTTCTAACGCAGCCCCATTGTTTCCTATGGGAAAATACTTTTAATGTCTACACCTAACACCCTAACATGAACCCCGAGTCTAAACACCCCTAATCTTACACTTATTAACCTCTAATCTGCCGCCCCCGACATTCTCGCAACCTGCATTATAATATTAACCCCTAATCTGCCGCTCCGGACACCGCCGCCACCTACGTTATACCTATGAACCCCTAATCTGCTGCCCCTAACATCGCCAAACCCTACATTATATTTATTAACCCCTAATCTGCCCCCCCCAACGTTGCCGCCACCTACCTACACTTATTAACCCCTAATCTGCTGCCCCCAACGTCGCCGCCACTATACTAAATGTATTAACCCTTAAACTTAAGTCTAACCCTAACCCTAACACCCCCCTAACTTAAATCTATTTTTAATAAATCTAAATAAAATTACTATCATTAAATAAATTATTCCTATTTAAAACTAAATACTTATGAAATAAACCCTAATATAGCTACAATATAACCAATAATTACATTATAGCTATTTTAGGATTTATTTTTATTTTACAGGCATCTTTGTATTTATTTTAACTAGGTACAATAGCTATTAAATAGTTAATAACTATTTAATAGCTACCTAGTTAAAATAATTACAAAATTACCTGTAAAATAAATCCTAACCTAAGTTACAAAAACACCTAACACTATACTATCAATAAATTAATTACATAAATTAACTACAATTATCTAAAATAAAATACAATTAAATAAACCAAACTATATTACAAAAAACCCCCCACTAAATTACAAAACATAAAAAAATATCACAAGAGGTTTAATCTAATTACACCTAATCTAAGCACCCTAATAAAATAAAAAAGCCCCCCAAAATAATAAAATTCCCTATCCTAAACTAAATTACAAATAGCCCTTAAAAGGGCCTTTTGCGGGGCATTGCCCCAAAGTAATCAGCTCTTTAACCAGCCCTTAAAAGGGCTTTTTGCGGGGCATTGCCGAAATTAATCAGCTCTTTTGCCTGTAAAAAAAAAGAAATACAATACCCCCCCCAACATTACAACCCACCACCCACACATCCCTACTCTAAAACCCACCCGATCCCCCCTTAAAAAAACCTAACACTACCCCATTGAAGATCACCCTACCTTGAGCCGTTTTCACCCAGCCGGGCCGAAGTCTTCATCCGATGGGGCAGAAGAGGACATCCAGACCGGCAGAAGTCTTCATCCTATCCGGTCAGAAGAGGACATCCGGACCGGCAGACGTCTTCATCCATGCAGCATCTTCTATCTTCATCCATCCGGCGAGGAACGGCTCCATCTTGAAGACCTCCGGCGTGGAACATCCTTCTAGGCCGACGGACTAACGACGAATGAATATTCCTTTACATGACGTCATCCAAGATGGCGTCCCTCAAATTCCGATTGGCTGATAGGATTCTATCAGCCAATCGGAATTAAGGTAGGAAAAATATGATTGGTTGATTTAATCAGCCAATCGGATTGAAGTTCAATCCGATTGGCTGATTGGATCAGCCAATAGAATGCGAGGTCAATACGATTGGCTGATTGGATCAGCCAATCGGATTGAAGTTCAATCCGATTGGCTGATTGAATCAGCCAATCAGATTTTTCCTACCTTAATTCCGATTGGCTGATAGAATCCTATCAGCTAATCGGAATTCAAGGGACGCCATCTTGGATCACGTCATTTAAAGGAACCATTATTCGGAGTTAGGACGTCGTTGGAAGAAGATGGCTCTGCGTCGGCTGGATGGAAGATGGCTCCGCTCCGGATGATTGAAGATAGAAGACGCCGCTTGGATGAAGACTTCTACCAGATGGAGGACCTCTTCTTCCCCGCTTGGTTGAAGAGTTCGGCCCGGCTGGGTGAAGACGGCTCAAGGTAGGGTGATCTTCAGGGGGTTAGTTTTAGTTTTTTTTAAGGGGGGTTTGGGTGGGTTTTAGAGTAGGGGTATGTGGGTTTTAATGTTGGGGGGTTGTATTTTTTTTACAGGTAAAAGAGCTGATTACTTTGGGGCAATGCCCCGCAAAAAGCCCTTTTAAGGGCAGGTAAAAGAGCTGATTACTTTGTAATTTAGTATAGGGTAGGGCATTTTATTATTTTGGGGGGGCTTTTTTATTTTATTAGGGGGCTTAGATTAGGTGTAATTAGTTTAAACTTCTTGTAATTTTTTTTATTTTCTGTAATTTAGTGTTTTGTTTTTTTGTACTATAGTTTAGTTTATTTCATTGTATTTAATTTTAGGTAATTGTAGTTAATTTATTTAATTAATTTAATGATAGTGTATTGTTAGTTGTAATTGTAATTTAGGTTAGGTTTTATGTTACAGGTAATTTTGTAATTATTTTAACTAGGTAGTTATTAAATAGTTAATAACTATTTAATATCTATTGTACCTAGTTAAAATAAATACAAACTTGCCTGTAAAATAAAAATAAATCCTAAAATAGCTACAATATAATTATTAGTTATATTGTAGCTATCTTAGGGTTTATTTTACAGGTAAGTATTTGGTTTTAAATAGGAATAATTTAGGCCTAGATTTGGAGTTTGGCGTTAGCCGTGAAAACCAGCGTTAGAGGCTCCTAACGCTGGTTTTAGGCTACCGCCGGTATTTGGAGTCAGTGATTAAAGGGTCTAACGCTCACTTTTCAGCCGCGACTTTTCCATACCGCAGATCCCCTTACGTCAATTGCGTATCCTATCTTTTCAATGGGATCTTTCTAACGCTGGTATTTAGAGTCGTTTCTGAAGTGAGCGTTAGAGCTCTAACGACAAAACTCCAGCCGCCGGAAAATAGCAGGAGTTAAGAGCTTTCTGGGCTAACGCCGGTTCATAAAGCTCTTAACTACTGTACCCTAAAGTACACTAACACCCATAAACTACCTATGTACCCCTAAACCGAGGTCCCCCCACATCGCCGCCACTCGATTTAAATTTTTTAACCCCTAATCTGCCGACCGCCACCTACGTTATACTTATGTACCCCTAATCTGCTGCCCCTAACCCCGCCGACCCCTGTATTACATTTATTAACCCCTAACCTGCCCCCCACAACGTCGCCGCCAGCTACTTACAATAATTAACCCCTAATCTCCCAACCGCAAAGCGCCGCCACCTACGTTATCCTTATGTACCCCTAATCTGCTGCCCCTAACACCGCCGACCCCTATATTATATTTATTAACCCCTAATCTGCCCCCCTCAACGTCGCCGACACCTGCCTACACTTATTAACCCCTAATCTGCCGAGCGGACCTGAGCGCTACTATAATAAATGTATTAACCCCTAATCCACCTCACTAACCCTATCATAAATAGTATTAACCCCTAATCTGCCCTCCCTAACATCGCCGACACCTAACTTCAATTATTAACCCCTAATCTGACGACCGGAGCTCACCGCTACTATAATAAATGGATTAACCCCTAAAGCTAAGTCTAACCCTAACACTAACACCCCCCTAAGTTAAATATAATTTAAATCTAACGAAATTAATTAACTCTTATTAAATAAATTATTCCTATTTAAAGCTAAATACTTACCTGTAAAATAAAACCTTATATAGCTACAATATAAATTATAATTATATTATAGCTATTTTAGGATTTATATTTAGTTTACAGGCAACTTGGTAATTGTTTTAACCAGGTACAATAGCTATTTAATAGTTACCTAGTTAAAATAATAACAAATTTACCTGTAAAATAAATCCTAACCTAAGATATAATTAAACCTAACACTACCCTATCAATAAATTAATTAAATAAACTACCTACAATTACCTACAATTAACCTAACACTACACTATCAATAAATTAATTAAACACAATTCCTACAAATAAATACAATTAAATAAACTAGCTAAAGTACAAAAAATAAAAAAGAACTAAGTTACAAAAAATAAAAAAATATTTACAAACATAAGAAAAATATTACAACAATTTTAAACTAATTACACCTACTCTAAGCCCCCTAATAAAATAACAAAGCCCCCCAAAATAAAAAATTCCCTACCCTATTCTAAATTAAAAAAGGTAAAAGCTCTTTTACCTTACCAGCCCTGAACAGGGCCCTTTGCGGGGCATGCCCCAAGAATTTCAGCTCTTTTGCCTGTAAAAAAAAACATACAATACCCCCCCCAACATTACAACCCACCACCCACATACCCCTAATCTAACCCAAACCCCCCTTAAATAAACCTAACACTAAGCCCCTGAAGATCTTCCTACCTTGTCTTCACCATCCAGGTTCACCGATCCGTCCTGAAGAGCTCCTCCGATGTCCTGATCCAAGCCCAAGCGGGGGGCTGAAGAGGTCCATGATCCGGTCAAAGTCTTCATCCAAGCGGGGCAGAAGAGGATATTCCATCCGATTGAAGTCTTCATCCAGGCGGCATCTTCTATGGTCTTCTATCCGGAGCGAAGCGGCAGGATCCTGAAGACCTCCAGCGCGGAACATCCATCCGGCCCGACGACTGAACGACGAATGACTGTTCCTTTAAGGGACGTCATCCAAGATGGCGTCCCTCGAATTCCGATTGGCTGATAGGATTCTATCAGCCAATCGGAATTAAGGTAGGAATTTTCTGATTGGCTGATGGAATCAGCCAATCAGAATCAAGTTCAATCCGATTGGCTGATCCAATCAGCCTATCAGATTGAGCTCGCATTCTATTGGCTGATCGGAACAGCCAATAGAATGCGAGCTCAATCTGATTGGCTGATTGGATCAGCCAATCGGATTGAACTTGATTCTGATTGGCTGATTCCATCAGCCAATCAGAATATTCCTACCTTAATTCCGATTGGCTGATAGAATCCTATCAGCCAATCGGAATTCGAGGGACGCCATCTTGGATGACGTCCCTTAAAGGAACCGTCATTCGTCGGGAGACGCCGGAAGAAGAGGATGGATCCGCGTCGGCCCTTAAAGGAACAGTCATTCGTCGTTCAGTCGTCGGGCCGGATGGATGTTCCGCGCTGGAGGTCTTCAGGATCCTGCCGCTTCGCTCCGGATAGAAGACCATAGAAGATGCCGCCTGGATGAAGACTTCAATCGGATGGAAGATCCTCTTCTGCCCCGCTTGGATGAAGACTTTGACCGGATCATGGACCTCTTCAGCCCCCCGCTTGGGCTTGGATCAGGACATCGGAGGAGCTCTTCAGGACGGATCGGTGAACCTGGATGGTGAAGACAAGGTAGGAAGATCTTCAGGGGCTTAGTGTTAGGTTAATTTAAGGGGGGTTTGGGTTAGATTAGGGGTATGTGGGTGGTGGGTTGTAATGTTGGGGGGGGGTATTGTATGGTTTTTTTTTACAGGCAAAAGAGCTGAAATTCTTGGGGCATGCCCCGCAAAGGGCCCTGTTCAGGGCTGGTAAGGTAAAAGAGCTTTTACCTTTTTTAATTTAGAATAGGGTAGGGAATTTTTTATTTTGGGGGGCTTTGTTATTTTATTAGGGGGCTTAGAGTAGGTGTAATTAGTTTAAAATTGTTGTAATATTTTTCTTATGTTTGTAAATATTTTTTTATTTTTTGTAACTTAGTTCTTTTTTATTTTTTGTACTTTAGCTAGTTTATTTAATTGTATTTATTTGTAGGAATTGTGTTTAATTAATTTATTGATAGTGTAGTGTTAGGTTAATTGTAGGTAATTGTAGGTAGTTTATTTAATTAATTTATTGATAGGGTAGTGTTAGGTTTAATTATATCTTAGGTTAGGATTTATTTTACAGGTAAATTTGTTATTATTTTAACTAGGTAACTATTAAATAGCTATTGTACCTGGTTAAAATAATTACCAAGTTGCCTGTAAACTAAATATAAATCCTAAAATAGCTATAATATAATTATAATTTATATTGTAGCTATATTAGGGTTTATTTTACAGGTAAGTATTTAGCTTTAAATAGGAATAATTTATTTAATAAGAGTTAATTAATTTCGTTAGATTTAAATTATATTTAACTTAGGGGGGTGTTAGTGTTAGGGTTAGACTTAGCTTTAGGGGTTAATCCATTTATTATAGTAGCGGTGAGCTCCGGTCGTCAGATTAGGGGTTAATAATTGAAGTTAGGTGTCGGCGATGTTAGGGAGGGCAGATTAGGGGTTAATACTATTTATGATAGGGTTAGTGAGGCGGATTAGGGGTTAATAACTTTATTATAGTAGCACTCAGTTCCGCTCGGCAGATTAGGGGTTAATAAGTGTAGGCAGGTGTCGGCGACGTTGTGGGGGGCAGATTAGGGGTTAATAAATATAATATAGGGGTCGGCGATGTTAGGGCAGCAGATTAGGGGTACATAGGGATAACGTAGGTTGCGGCGGTTTACGGAGCGGGAGATTAGGGGTTAAAAAAAATATGCAGGGGTCAGCGATAGCGGGAACGGCAGATTAGGGGTTAATAAGTGTAAGGTTAGGGGTGTTTAGACTCGGGGTACATGTTAGAGTGTTAGGTGCAGACGTAGGAAGTGTTTCCCCATAGGAAACAATGGGGCTGCGTTAGGAGCTGAACGCTGCTTTTTTGCAGGTGTTAGGTTTTTTTCCAGCTCAAACAGCCCCATTGTTTCCTATGGGGATATCGTGCACGAGCACGTTTTTGAGGCTGGCCGCGTCCGTAAGCAACTCTGGTATCGAGAGTTGCATTTGCGGTAAAAATGCTCTACGCTCCTTTTTTGGAGCCTAACGCAGCATTTGTTTGAACTCTCGATACCAGAGTTAAATTTATGGTGCGGCCAGAAAAAAGCCTGCGGAGCGTTAACAGCCCTTCTACCGCCAAACTCCAAATCTAGGCCTAAGTTAATAATAGTAAGTTTTATTTAGATTTATTAAAATAATATTTAAGTTAGGGGGGTGTTAGTGTTAGACTTAGGTTTAGGGGTTAATAAGTTTAATATAGTGGAGGTGGTGTAGGGGGGGCAGGATAGGGGTTAATAAGTTTAATATAGGTGGCGGCGGTGTAGGGGGGCAGAATAGGGGTTAATAAGTTTAATATAGGTGGCGGCGGTATAGGGGGCGGCAGATTAGGGGTTAATAGGTATAATGTAGGTGGCGGCGGGGTCCGGGGGGGGCGGCGGTTTAGGGGGTTAATATATTTATTATAGTTGCGGTGGGGTCCGGGAGCGGCGGTTTAGGGGGTTAATATATTTATTATAGTTGCGGCGGGGCTCCGGGGGCGGCGGTATAGGGGGTATAACAGTATAGTATAGGTGCTTAGTGACAGGGTATCAATATAGCTGGGAAAAAGCCGAAGAGCAGCGAGATCGATGACTGATAAATAACACAGTCCGCTGCTCATCGCTCCGAACTTGGTGCACAGCTTTTTTGATAAATTTGGCGAGCGTATTCAGGTCCGCGGCAGCGAGGTTAGGCGAACTTAGGCGGGCGTATTGGGGCCGGCGAATGCAGGTAAGTACGGAGCTTATTAAATAGAGGCCTTTGTCTGGGTTGTAAAAACCTGTAATACCAGTGCTGTCTGTAAGTGAGCGGTGAGCATAAACTGCTCGTTAGCACCGCACAGCCTCTAACGCAAAACTCGTAATCTAGCCGTATGTCTTTTAAACAGTTTTTAAAAAATGGTGCTAAAAATACAAGAGAAAACATAATTGGCAAGAGTCCATGAGGACTGGTTATGATTTTTGTATAAAAGCACAATTTTATTTCCATTTCCTCTTTTTGTTTGCTTTTTTACTCTTTTTTTTATCACCCCACTACTTGACTATTCGTTAAACTTGTGGGTGTGGTGAGGGGTGTATTTATAGGCATTTTGAGGTTTGGGAATCTTTGCCCCTCCTGTTAGGATTGTATATCCCATACGTCACTAGCTCATGGACTCTTGCTAATATGAAAGAAATGAATTTATCAGGTAAGTTCTTACATAAATTATGTTGTTTTTTTTTCATGTAATTGGCAAGAGTCCATGAGCTAGTGACATATGGGATAGAAATACCCAAGATGTGGAAGACCACAGAAGAGTCACTAGAAAGAGGGACAAAATAAAAAACATAATTTATGTAAGAACTTACCTGATAAATTAATTTCTTTCATATTGGCAAGAGTCCATGAGCTAGTGACGTATGGGATATACATTCCTACCAGGAGGGGCAAAGTTTCCCAAACCTCAAAATGCCTATAAATACACCCCTCACCACACCCACAAATCAGTTTAACGCATAGCCAAGAAGTGGGGTGATAAGAAAAAAGTGTGAAAGCATAAAAAAATAAGGAATTGGAATAATTGTGCTTTATACAAAAAAATTATAACCACCACAAAAAGGGTGGGCCTCATGGACTCTTGCTAATATGAAAGAAATGAATTTATCAGGTAAGTTCTTACATAAATTATGTTTTCTTTCATGTAATTAGCAAGAGTCCATGAGCTAGTGACGTATGGGATAATGACTACCCAAGATGTGGATCTTCCACGCAAGAGTCACTAGAGAGGGAGGGATAAAATAAAGACAGCCAATTCCGTTGAAAATAATCCACACCCAAAACAAAGTTTAAATCTTATAATGAAAAAAAACTGAAATTATAAGCAGAAGAATCAAACTGAAACAGCTGCCTGAAGTACTTTTCTACCAAAAACTGCTTCAGAAGAAGAAAACACATCAAAATGGTAGAATTTAGTAAAAGTATGCAAAGAAGACCAAGTTGCTGCTTTGCAAATCTGATCAACCGAAGCTTCATTCCTAAACGCCCAGGAAGTAGAAACTGACCTAGTAGAATGAGCTGTAATCCTTTGAGGCGGAGTTTTACCCGAATCGACATAAGCATGATGAATCAAAGACTTTAACCAAGACGCCAAAGAAATGGCAGAGGCCTTCTGACCTTTCCTAGAACCGGAAAAGATAACAAATAGACTAGAAGTTTTTCGGAAATTTTTAGTAGCTTCAACATAATATTTCAAAGCTCTAACTACATCCAAAGAATGCAACGATCTTTCCTTAGAATTCTTAGGATTAGGACACAATGAAGGAACCACAATTTCTCTACTAATGTTGTTAGAATTCACAACCTTAGGTAAAAATTTAAAAGAAGTTCGCAACACCGCCTTATCCTGATGAAAAATCAGAAAAGGAGACTCACAAGAAAGAGCAGATAATTCAGAAACTCTTCTAGCAGAAGAGATGGCCAAAAGAAACAAAACTTTCCAAGAAAGTAATTTAATGTCCAGCGAATGCATAGGTTCAAACGGAGGAGCTTGAAGAGCCCCCAGAACCAAATTCAAACTCCAAGGAGGAGAAATTGACTTAATAACAGGTTTTATACGAACCAAAGCCTGTACAAAACAATGAATATCAGGAAGACTAGCAATCTTTCTGTGGAAAAGAACAGAAAGAGCAGAGATTTGTCCTTTCAAGGAACTTGCAGACAAACCTTTATCCAAACCATCCTGAAGAAACTGTAAAATTCTAGGAATTCTAAAAGAATGCCAAGAAAAATGATGAGAACACCAAGAAATGTAAATCTTCCAGACTCGATAATATATCTTCCTAGATACAGATTTAAGAGCCTGTAACATAGTATTAATTACTGAGTCAGAGAAACCTCTATGACTGAGAATCAAGCGTTTAATCTCCATACCTTCAAATGTAAGGATTTGAGATCCTGATGGAAAAAAGGACCTTGCGATAGAAGGTCTGGTCTTAATGGAAGAGTCCACGGTTGGCAAGTGGCCATCCGGACAAGATCCGCATACCAAAACCTGTGAGGCCATGCTGGAGCCACCAGCAGAACAAACGAGCACTCCTTTAGAATCTTGGAAATCACTCTTGGAAGGAGAACTAGAGGCGGAAAGATATAGGCAGGATGATACTTCCAGGGAAGTGACAATGCATCCACTGCCTCCGCCTGAGGATCCCTGGATCTGGACAGATACCTGGGAAGTTTCTTGTTTAGATGAGAAGCCATCAGATCTATTTCTGGAAGTCCCCACATTTAAACAATCTAAAGAAATACCTCTGGGTGAAGAGACCATTCGCCAGGATGTAACGTTTGGCGACTGAGATAATCCGCTTCCCAATTGTCTATACCTGGGATATGAACCGCAGAAATTAGACAGGAACTGGATTCCGCCCATACCAGTATTCGAGATACTTCTTTCATAGCCAGAGGACTGTGAGTCCCTCCTTGATGATTGACATATGCCACGGTTGTGACATTGTCCGTCTGAAAACAAATGAACAACTCTCTCTTTAGAAGAGGCCATGACTGAAGAGCTCTGAAAATTGCTCTTCAAAATGTTGATTGGTAATCTCACCTCCTGAGATTCCCAAACCCCTTGTGCTGTCAGAGACCCCCAAACAGCTCCCCAACCTGTCAGACTTGCATCTGTTGAAATCACAGTCCAGGTCGGAAGAACAAAAGAAGCCCCCTGAACTAAACGATGGTGGTCTGTCCACCACGTCAGAGAGTGTCGTACAATCGGTTTTAAAGATATTAATTGAGAAAACTTTGTATAATCCCTGCACCACTGGTTCAGCATACAGAGCTGAAGAGGTCGCATGTGAAAACGAGCAAAGGGGATCGCGTCCGATGCAGCAGTCATAAGACCTAGAATTTCCATGCATAAGGCTACCGAAGGGAATGATTGAGACTGAAGGTTTCGACAAGCTGAAACCAATTTTAGACGTCTCTTGTCTGTCAGAGACAGAGTCATGGACACTGAATCTATCTGGAAACCTAAAAAGGTTACCCATGTCTGAGGAATCAATGAACTTTTTGGAAAATTGATCCTCCAACCATGTTTTTGAAGAAACAATACAAGTCGATTCGTATGAGATTCTGCTAAATGTGAAGACTGAGCAAGTACCAAGATATCGTCCAAATAAGGAAATACCACAATACCCTGTTCTCTGATTACAGACAGAAGGGCACCGAGAACCTTTGTAAAAATCCTTGGAGCTGTTGCTAGGCCAAACGGCAGAGCCACAAACTGGTAATGCTTGTCTAGGAAAGAGAATCTCAGAAACTGATAGTGATCTGGATGAATCGGAATATGCAGATATGCATCCTGTAAATCTATTGTGGACATATAATGCCCTTGCTGAACAAAAGGCAGAATAGTCCTTATAGTTACCATTTTGAATGTTGGTATCCTTACATAATGATTCAATATTTTTAAATCCAGAACTGGTCTGAAGGAATTCTCCTTCTTTGGTACAATAAAGAGATTTGAGTAAAACCCCAGCCCCTGTTCCAGAACTGGAACAATTACTCCAGCTAACTCTAGATCTGAAACACATTTCAGAAATGCTTGAGCCTTCACTGGATTTATTGGGACACGGGAAAGAAAAAATCTTCTTGCAGGAGGCCTTATCTTGAAGCCTATTCTGTACCCTTGTGAAACAATGTTTTGAATCCAAAGATTGTGAATCGAATTGATCCAAATTTCTTTGAAAAATCGTAATCTGCCCCCTACCAGCTGGGCTGGAATGAGGGCCGCACCTTCATGTTGACTTGGGAGCTGGCTTTGGCTTTCTAAAAGGCTTGGATTTATTCCAGACTGGAGATGGTTTCCAAACTGATACCGCTCCTGTAGGGGAAGGATCAGGCTTTTGTTCCTTATTGTGACGAAAGGAACGAAAACGATTAGTAGACCTAAATTTACCTTTAGATTTTTTTATCCTGTGGTAAAAAAGTTCCTTTCCCCCCAGTAACAGTTGAAATAATGGAATCCAACTGTGAACCAAATAATTTATTACCCTGGAAAGAAAGGGAAAGCAAAGTTGACTTGGAAGACATATCAGCATTCCAAGTTTTAAGCCATAAAGCTCTTCTAGCTAAAATAGCTAGAGACATATACCTGACATCAACCCTAATGATATCAAATATGGCATCACAAATAAAATTATTAGCATGTTGAAGAAGATTAACAATGCTATGAGAATTATGATCTGTTACTTGCTGCGCTAAAGCTTCCAACCAAAAAGTTGAAGCTGCAGCAACATCCGCTAAAGATATAGCAGGTCTAAGAAGATTACCTGAACATAAGTAAGCTTTTCTTAGAAAGGATTCAATTTTCCTATCTAAAGGATCCTTAAAGGAAGTACTATCTGCCGTAGGAATAGTAGTACGTTTAGCAAGAGTAGAGATAGCCCCATCAACCTTAGGGATTTTGTCCCAAAACTCTAATCTGTCAGATGGCACAGGATATAATTGCTTAAAACGTTTAGAAGGAGTAAATGAATTACCCAAATTATTCCATTCCCTGGAAATTACTTCAGAAATAGCATCAGGGACAGGAAAAACTTCTGGAATAACTACAGGAGATTTAAAAAACCTTATTTAAACGTTTAGATTTAGTATCAAGAGGACCAGAATCCTCTATTTCTAATGCAATTAAGACTTCTTTAAGTAAAGAACGAATAAATTCCATTTTGAATAAATATGAAGATTTATCAGCATCAACCTCTGAAACAGAATCCTCTGAACCAGAGGAATTATTATCAGAATCAGAATGATGATGTTCATTTAAAAATTCATCTGAAAAATGAGAAGTTTTAAAAGACCTTTTAAGTTTACTAGAAGGAGGAATAACAGACATAGCCTTCTTAATGGATTTAGAAACAAAATCTCTTATGTTAACAGGAACACTCTGAGTATTAGATGTTGATGGAACAGCAACAGGTAATGTAACATTACTAAAGGAAATATTATCTGCATTAACAAGTTTGTCATGACATTCATTACAAACAACAGCTGGAGGAACAGATACCACAAGTTTACAGCAGATACACTTAACTTTGGTAGATCCAGCACCAGGCAGCGACTTTCCAGAAGTATCTTCTGATTCAGGATCAATCTGAGACATCTTGCAATATGTAAAAGAAAAAACAACATATAAAGCAAAATTGATCAAATTCCTTAAATGACAGTTTCAGGAATGGGAAAAAATGCCAGAGAACAAGCTTCTAGCAACCAGAAGCAAATAAACAATGAGACTTAAATAATGTGGAGACAATAATGACGCCCATATTTTTTGGCGCCAAAAAAGACGCCCACATTATTTGGCGCCTAAATGCTTTTAGCGCCAAAAATGACGCCACATCCGGTAACGCCAACATTTTTGGCGCAAAAAACGTCAAAAATGACGCAACTTCCGGCGACAAGTACGACGCCGGAAATAACAAAGAAAAATTTTTGCGCCAAAAAAGTCAGCGCCAAGAATGACGCAATAAAATGAAGCATTTTCAGCCCCCGCGAGCCTAACAGCCCACAGGGAAAAAAGTCAAATTTTAAGGTAAGAAAATTGATTATTCAAATGCATTATCCCAAATAATGAAACTGACTGTCTGAAATAAGGAATATTGAACATCCTGAATCAAGGCAAATAAATGTTTAAACACAAATATTTAGAACTTTATATAAAAGTGCCCAACCATAGCTTAGAGTGTCACAAAAATAAGACTTACTTACCCCAGGACACTCATCTACATGTAGTAGAAAGCCAAACCAGTACTGAAACGAGAATCAGTAGAGGTAATGGTATATATAAGAGTATATCGTCGATCTGAAAAGGGAGGTAAGAGATGAATCTCTACGACCGATAACAGAGAACCTATGAAATAGACCCCGTAGAAGGAGATCATTGAATTCAAATAGGCAATACTCTCTTCACATCCCTCTGACATTCACTGCACGCTGAGAGGAAAACCGGGCTCCAACCTGCTGCGGAGCGCATATCAACGTAGAATCTAGCACAAACTTACTTCACCACCTCCACAGGAGGCAAAGTTTGTAAAACTGATTTGTGGGTGTGGTGAGGGGTGTATTTATAGGCATTTTGAGGTTTGGGAAACTTTGCCCCTCCTGGTAGGAATGTATATCCCATACGTCACTAGCTCATGGACTCTTGCTAATTACATGAAAGAAACAGCTATTTCCGCAGAAAAAAATGAATTCACAGAAAAAAAATAAGTCTCTCTTAAGTTTCTTTTTCAATTTATGTAAAATTTATATCATAAGCAGAAGAATCAAACTGAGACAGCTGCCTGAAGAACCTTTCTTCCAAAGACTGCTTCAGAAGAAGCAAATACATCAAAATGGTAAAATGTTGTAAATGTATGCAAAGAAGACCAAGTTGCTGCTTTGCAAATCTGATCAACTAAAGCTTCATTCTTAAGAGCCCAAGAAGTGGCGACTAATCTAGTAGAATGAGCTGTAATTCTCTGAGGCTGAGATTGCCCTGCCTCCAAATAAGCCTTGTGAATCAAAAGCTTTAACCAAGATGCCAAAAAAATGGCAGAGGCTTTCTAAACTTTCCTAGGACCAGAAAAAACAACAAATAGACTAGAAGTCTTCCTGAAATCTTTAGTAGCTTCAACATAATATTTCAAAGCTCTTACAACATCCAAAGAATGTAAAGATCTTTCAAGAGTATTCTTAGGATTAAAACACAAGGAAGGAACAACAATTTCCCTACTAATGTTGTTCGAGTTCACAACCTTAGGAAGAAATTTAAACGAAGTCCGCAAAACAGCCTTATCCTGATGGAAAATCAGAAAAGGCGACTCACAAGAGAGCAGACAATTCAGAAACTCTTCTAGCTGAAGAGATACCTAAAAGAAACAACACTTTCCAAGAAAGTAGTTTAATATCAAAATAATGCATAGGCTCAAAAGGAGGAGCCTGCAAAGCCTTCAAAACCAAATTAAGACTCCAAGGAGGAGAGATTGGTTTAATGACAGGCTTGATATGAATCAAAGCCTGAACAAAACAGTGAATATCAGGAAGTTTAGCAATCTTTCTATGAAATAAAACAGAAAGAGCGGTGATTTGTCCCTTCAAAGTACTTGCAGACAAACCTTTATCCAAACCATCCTAAAGAAACTGTAACATTCTAGGAATTCTAAAAGAGTGCCAAGAGAATTTATGAAAAAAAAACCATGAAATAAAGGCTTTCCAAACTCAATAATAAATCTTCCTTGAAACAGACTTACGAGTCTGTAGCATAGTATTAATCGCTGACTCAGAGAAACCTCTATGACAAAGCACTAAGCATTCAATTTCCATACCTTCAAATTTAGCGATTTGAGATCCTGATGGAAAAACGGCCCTTGAGACAGAAGGTCTGATCTTAAAGGAAGTGGCCAAGGTTGGCAACTTGACATCTGGACAAGTTCCACAAACCAAAACCTGTGAGGCCATGCTGGTGCTATCAGAAACACATGCGATTGTTCCATTATGATCTTGGAGATCACCCTTGGAAGAAGAACTAGAGGCAGAAAGATGTAAGCAGGTTGGTATGGCCAAGGAAATGTCAACGCATCTACCATCTCCGCCTGAGGATCCCTGGACCTGGAAAGATACCTGGGAAGTTTCTTTTTTAGATGGGATGCCATGAGATCTATTTCTGGAAGACCCCACATCTGTACAATCTGACAAAATATATCTGGATGGAGAGACCACTCCCCTGGATGTAAAGTCTGACGGCTGAGATAATCTATTTCCCAATTGTCTACACCCGGGATATGTATAGCAGAAATTAGATAGGAGTTGAATTCTGCCCAAGAAAGTATTCAAGATACTTCTTTAATTGCTAAAGGACTGTGAGTCCCACCCTGATGATTGGCATATGCCACAGTTGTGATATTGTCTGTCTGAAAACTAATGAATGATTCTCTCTTTAGTAGAGGTGAATCCTGAAGAGCCCTGAAAATAGCACAGAGTTCTAAAATATTGATTGGTAACCTCGCCTCTTGAGGATTCCAAACCCCTTGTGCTGTCAGAGACCCCCAGACAGCTCCCCAACCTGTGAGACTTGCATCTGTAGAAATCACAGTCCAGGAAGGACGAACAAAAGAGGCCCTTTGAACAATAAGGTGATGGTTTAACCACCAAGTTAGTGAGAGTTGAGTGTTGGGATTTAAGAATATCAATTGTGATATCCGAGTATAATCCCTGCACCATTGATTCAGCATACAAAGCTGAAGAGATCTCATATGAAAACAAGCAAAGGGGATCGCATCTAATGCTGCAGTCATGAGACCTAAAACTTCCATGCACATAGCCACTGAGGGGAATGATCGAGACTGAAGGTTTCGACAGGCAGAAACCAATTTTATTAGTCCCTTGTCTGTTAAAGACAAGTCATGGACACTGAATCTATCTGGAAACCTAAAAAGGTGACCCTTGTCTGAGGAATCAAGAAATTATTTGGTAAATTGATCCTACAACCAGGTCTTTGAAGAAACAACATAAGTTGATGTGTGTGAGATTCTGCTAAATGAAAAGATTGAGCCAGTACCAAGATATCGTCCAAATAAGGAAACACAGCAATATCCTGCTCTCTGATTATAGATATAAGGGCACCTAGAACCTTGGAAAAGATTCTTGGAGCTGTCGCTAGGCCAAATGGAAGAGCGACAAATTGGTAATGCTTGTCTAGAAAAGAGAATCTCAGAAACCGATAGTGGTCTGGATGAATCAGAATGTGAAGATATGCATCCTTTAAGTCTATTGTGGACATATAATGACCTTGCTGAACAAAAGGCAGAATAGTCCTTATAGTCACCATCTTGAAAGTTGGAACCCTTACAAAACGATTCAGAAATTTCAAATCCAGAACTGGTCTGAATAAATTTTCCTTCTTCTGGACAATGAATAGAATTGAATAAAAACCCAAACCCTGTTCCAGAAGTGGAACTGGTACAATTACCCCTGAAAGCTCCAGATCTGAAACACACTTCAGAAAGGCCTGAGCTTTCACATGATTTTTTGTAATGTGAGAGAAAAAACCTTCTTACAGGAAGTCTTATTTTGAAACCTATTTGATAGCCCTGAGAAACAATATTCCGAATCCAATGATTGCCCAAATGTCTTTAAAAAATTCCAATCTGCCCCTCACCAGTAGAACTGGATTTAGGGCCGCATCTTCATGCAGTCTTGGGGGCTGGCTTTGGTTTCTTATAAGGCTTGGATTTATTCAAACTTGAAGATGGCTACCAATTGGAGCCAGAATCCTTAGGGGAAGGAGTGGTTTTCTGTTCTGTAATCTGGCGAAAGGAACTAAACCGATTAGAAGCTTTAGATTTACCATTAGACTTTTTATCTTGGGGTGAAAAAACTACCTTACCCCCAGTAATAGTGGAAATAATAGAATCCAACTGAGAACCAAATAAATTATTACCCTGGAATGATAGAGATAGCAACCTAGATTTAGATACCATGTCAGCATTCCATGATTTGAGCCATAAAGCTCTTCTAGCTAAAATAGACAAATACATAGATTTAACATCAATCTTGATGATATCAAAAATAGCATCACAGATAAAATGATTAGCATGTTGAAGCAAACGAACAATGCTATGCAAATCAGAGTCTTTTTCCCGTTGTGCTAAGCTATCCAACCAAAATGTTGATGCAGCCGCAAAATCAGCCATAGAAATGGAAGGTCTGAGAATATAGCCAGAATGTAAATAAGCTTTCCTTAGATAAGATTCAATTTTTCTATCTAAAGCATCCTTAAAAGAAGTACTATCTTCCATAGGAATAGTAGTACGTTTAGCAAGAGTAGAAATAGCCCAATCAACCTTAGCAAATTTTCCCAAAACTCTAAATTTAGCCAGTGGCAAAGGATACAATTTTTAAACCTTGAAGAAGGAACAAAAGAAGTACCAGACTTAGACCATTCCTTAGCAATCACATCAGAAATAGCACCAGGAACAGGAATAATCTCAGGAGTAGTCACAGGAGGTTTATAGACAGAATTTAAATGTTTACTGAATTTATTATCAAGAGGACCAGACTCCTCAATATCCAAAGTTATCAACACTTCTTTTAACAAAGAACGAATATACTCAATCTTAAAAAGATAAGATGATTTATCAGTGTCAATGTCTGAAGTAGGATCTTCTGAGTCAAAGAGATCCTCATCAGAGGAGGATATATCAGTAGGTTGTCGGTCATTACAAATTTCATCAGAAGTATGATAAATTTTAAAAGACCTTTTACATTTATTTAAAGACGGAATAGCAGACATAGCCTTCTGTATCACATCAGCAATATAATTCTTCATAACAGGGATATTGTGTACTTTAGATGTTGAGGGAACAACAGATACTGTACTACCACTAATAGAAATCTTTTCTGCATGCAAAATCTTATTATGACAACTGTTACATACTACAGCAGGAGATATAATTTCCACTAGCTTACAATAGATACACTTAGCTTATTATTATTATTATTATCATCATCATCAGGTATTTGTAGAGCACCAACAGGTTCTGCAGCGCTATGAACATAGGTGGTATATAAAAATGATTACAGGTATCAAATGGGGAGAGAGGGTCCTGCCGAGAGTTGCATTGTTGTAGTCGGCTCTTATGAAGATGAACTACAAACAGCTGGGCTCATAGGCTTACATGCTATGGGGTCTTAGGGGATAGCAATGGAGATAGGAAGGTTAGTGCAGGTTGTAAGTGTCCCTGAATAGCAGAGTCTTCAGGGAGAACTTGATGCTTTTAAAACTAGGGGAGATTCTTGTGGAGTGAGGCAGAGAGTTCCATAAGATGGGAGCCAATCTGGAAAAATCTTGAAGACGGAATGTGAGGAGGTAACAAGAGAGGAGGAGAGTAGGAGATCATGAGGGCTTTGTGTGTCAGAGTGAGAATTTTGTGTTTAATCCTGGAGGCAAGAGGAAGCCAGTGAAGGGATTATCAGAGAGGTGCGGCAGATGAAGAGTGATGTGCAAGGAAGATGAGCCTGGCAGAGGCATTCATTATGGATTGTAAAGGAGCTAGGTGGCAGCTAGGGAGACTAGAGAGGATAGAGTTGCAGCAGTCGAGGCGGGAAAGGATGAGACAGTGGATTAAAATCTTTGTTGTGTCTTGTGTAAGGAAATGTCTAATTTTAGCGATGTTTTTAAGGTGGAAGCGGCAGGCTTTAGCCAAGGTCTGAATGTGAGGAGTGAAAGAAAGATCTGAGTCCAGTGTGACCCCAAGACATCGGGCATGTGAGGTTGGGGTAATGATGGAGTTATCAACAGTTATAGAGACATGAAGGGTGGAGATTTTGGAAGAAGGGGGGAAAATAAGGAGCTCAGTTTTGGAGAGATTTAGCTTGAGGTAGTGAGAGGACATCCAAGATGAGATATGAGAGAGACAGTTAGTGACATGGGTTAGCAAGGAAGGTGGTAGTTCTGGTGCAGAGAGGTAGATTTGGGTATTATCGGCATACAAATGATAATGAAACCTGTAAGACTTTATTAAGGAACCTAGTGAGGATGTGTAGATTGAGAAGAGAAGGGGACTGAGGACAGAGCCTTGCTGTACCCCAACAGAAAGAGGTAACGGGGCAGAGGATGTCCCAGAGAAGGCTACACTAAAGGTACAGTTAGACAGATAGGAAGAGAACCAAGAGAGAGCTGTGTCACAGATGCCGAAGGATTGGAGGGTGTGGAGCAAAAGAGGGAGGTCGACAGTATCAAAGGCTGCAGACAGATCAAGGAGGATAAGTAGAGAGAAGTGGCCTTTTGATTTTGCTGTAAGTAGGTCATTGGTAACCTTAACAATTGCTGTCTCTGTTGAGTGAAGGGGCGAAATCCAGATTGCAGTGGGTCAAGGAGCGAGTTTAGTGTAAGGAAATGGGATAGACGTGCATATACTAGCTTTCAAGAAGCTTTGAGGCAAGAGGTAGTAGAGAAATAGGGCGGTAGTTGGATGGGGAGGTTGGATCAAGAGAAGGTTTTTGAGGATAGGTGTGACTAATGCATGCTTAAGAGATGTGGGAACTATACCAGTGCTGAGGGAGAGGTTGAAGATGTCTGTGAGTATAGGGGTAAGGGCAGAAGAGAGCTTTGGTAGAACTGTGTTCAGGCAGCATGGCTCCTACAGCAGCTTCTGAGACAGGATCAGATTGAGACATCTGTGTTCAGGTAGCATGGTTCCTACAGCAGCTTCTGAGACAGGATCAGATTGAGAGATATAGCAGTTTCCGGAATGGGAAAAAATGCAAATGCTAAAATTGACAAAAAAAGCAAATAGCATAGCCCTCTGAGCATAAGAAGGCAAGGAGCATATAGGAAGTGGGGTAAAATAAAACTAATTTTTTTGGCGCCAAGTATGATGCACGATGCAAAAAGAAGCATATACATTTTTTGGTGCCAACAAACATCCGGAAATGACGCAACTCGCGTGATAACAAACAACTTTGTGCCAAACAACCTGGCGTCAACTAAGACACAGGAAATGACGAACTTGCGTCATCATAGACGCACATTCGAGCCAAAAAATTCTCGCACCAAGAATGATGCAATAAATAACAGCATTTTGATCCCTCACAAGCCTAATTTGCCCACAAATTTTTTAAAAGAAAAACAAGTGAAATTTGAAAAAAAAGACTATACCACAGGTAAGACAAAAATTTCCTAAAACATGATTCCCATATTGAAACTGTAAAACTGCAAAGGGAAATACACATAGACCTGACTCATGGCAAATATAAGTAAATACATATATTTAGAACTTTATATAAATACATAAAGCACCAACCATAGCTAAGAGTGTCTTAAAATAATGATACATACTTACTGAAAGACACCCATCTACATATAGCAGACAGCCAAACCTGTACTGAAAACTATCAGCAGAGGTATTGGTATATAAGAGTATATCGTCAATCTGAAAAGGGAGGTAGGAGATGAAGTCCTACAACCGATAACAGAGAACCCTTGAAATTATTTCCCACAAGGGAAACCATAAAAAATCATTAGCCGATACTCTCATCACGTCCCTCTGACAAACACTGTACTCTGAGAGGAATTGGGCTTCAGAATGCTTAGAAGCGCTTATCATAGAGGAAATCATAAAAATCAAGCACAAATTTACTTCACCACCTCCATAGGAGACAAAGTTTGTAAAACTGAATTGTGGGTGTGGTGAGGGGCGTATTTATAGGCATTTGAGGTTTGAGAAACTTTGCCCCTCCTGGTAGGATTGTATATTGCATACATCACTAGCTCATGGACTCTTGCCAATATGAAAGAAATATATTTTTATAGTTTAGAATAACAGTGTTATATTTTACCTATATCAGTCATTGAGTGTATAAGAAAAAAAAAGGTTTATTTTAGGATTTACAAAAACAAAAAGATATTCAAATTTTAAAGCCAAATAAAAATCTTTACAATGAACAAGTAAAATGTTTGCTCTCTCAGTCACATCCTTGTGCACTGGGGCCGAATTATCAAGCTCCGAATGTTGCTTGATGCCCGTTTCTGTGCGAGCCTTCAGGAAAACAGCAGTTATGAAGTAGTGGTCTAAAGACCGCTGCTCCATAACTTGACCGCCTGTTCTCAGGCTGTGGACATTAATCTGCCAGATCCTATATGATCGGGCTGATTGACACCCCCTGTTAGCGGCCGATTGGCTGTGAATCTGCAGGAGGCGGTGTTGCACAAGCAGTTCACAAGAACTGCTTGTGCAATGATAAATGCTGACAGCATTTAGACAGTAGGGACAGTAAAATCAAAATTAAACTTAAATGGATTGGATAGAACATGACATTTCAATCAATTTTCCAATTTACTTATATTATCATTTGTGCTTAGTTCTCTTAGTATGTTTGTTAAAGAGTAATCCTAGGTGAACTCAGGAGCGTGCACGTATCTTCAGACAGCAGAGTTTGCAAGCACATTTATAGCTATGTTATACATAGTTACAAACACTGCTGTACAGAGTGCTAAATACACGTGCACGCCCCTAAGCTCATATAATATCAGCCTCCTGTTTACTCTATAACAAAGGATACCAAAAGAACAAAGCAAATTAGATTATAGAAGTAAATTGGAAAGTTGAGTAAAATTTCTGCTCTATCTGAATTATCAGCGTTTAACTTTCACTGTCAGATTTGGTTTCTGTTTTTGATGATGTTTTCCTTTTTATTCTGTGATATTTAGTTTTTAATTAGACAAAAAAACACAAATACTGGTCTGGATTACAATCACTTTTTATTTGCATGAAAAAACATTGTATATCATTATATAGTAAACAGCAGCATTACATGATATATGCACACAATGGTATAAATATACCTAACACTTGTGCTCTTGATACAAAGGGATTTATCAGACATATAATGTTCCCTTTATATATACAGTATGTGCTATCATCAGTTCTTGTGGCTTCTAACTAATATGAAAACATCTAACAGACATAATATCAAGTTACAGAACATGACGCACATATTACATACCCAGTATACATGTAGGTTATAGTAGCCATTTAAATTAAACTGATTATGATCACATGACACACATTACATACCCAGTATACATGTAGGTTATAGTAGCCATTTACATTAAACTGATTATGATCACATGACACACATATTACATACCCAGTATACAGGTAGGTTATAGTAGCCATTTAAATTAAACTGATTATGATCACATGACACACATATTACATACCCAGTATACATGTAGGTTATAGTAGCCATTTAAATTAAACTGATTATGATCACATGACATACATATTACATACCCAGTATACATGTAGGTTATAGTAGCCATTTAAATTATACTGATTATGATCACATGACATACATATTACATACCCAGTATACATGTAGGTTATAGTAGCCATTTAAATTAAACTGATTATGATCACATGACACACATATTACATACCCAGTATACATGTAGGTTATAGTAGCCATTTAAATTAAACTGATTATGATCACATGACACACATATTACATACCCAGTATACGTGTAGGTTATAGTAGCCATTTAAATTATACTGATTATGATCACATGACACACATATTACATACCCAGTATACATGTAGGTTATAGTAGCCATTTAAATTAAACTGATTATGACCACATGACACACATATTACATACCCAGTATACATGTAGGTTATAGTAGCCATTTAAATTAAACTGATTATGATCACATGACACACATATTACATACCCAGTATACATGTAGGTTATAGTAGCCATTTAAATTAAACTGATTATGATCACAAATGTACCAGTTACTGATATTGTGTCTCATTAAATAAAATCAGTTCCCCCTCAGTAATTCCTCTGGTATATAACATGTACAATGCTAAGCATCTATTGCTATAAGAAAAGGTTTATCCACATGATGTGCACATTAAATATATCTCCCAGATGTCAATCATTTGAGACTGATGTTCTTGTTTATAGAATTCTCTAACACTCTATTCATATAAAGACTCTTTATTCTGTAAATGTAATTATTTCCTCCCCTATGTAAAACAAACGTACAACTCCTAACACTGGCATATTAATAAACAACACTGGGGGTGCTTTGGTGGTGAATGGTTGTGTAAACTGATCAGTATGAGGACAGATCTGTATATTCCTGTGTGGTGTTTGGATTCTATCACATTGATATGAGAGAAACTGAGGTGCACATATATAGAGGAACAAAGGACAGCAAGAGAGCACTTCCAATATGAAGATTTTGTAACTGGGATTTTTGCCCTATTTAGGATAATTGTAAAGAGGTTTGTACACTGTGTATATAAAGTTTGTGTGCAAATATTTGGCATTTTGTGATACCTAACTTTAATTAAAAAAAAAAAATTTTCCACTTTCTAAACATGTGAAAGGTTTCTTCCCTTGTGACTCCTTTCATGAGTTTTCAGATTACGTATTTGTGTAAAACTTTTTCCACACTCTGTACATGTGAACGGCTTTTCTCCTGTGTGAATCCTTTCATGAGTTTTCAGATTACTCATATGTGTAAAATGTATGGTGTTTGGATTCTATCCCATTGATATGAGAGAAACTGAGGTGCACATATATAGAGGAACAAAGGACAGCAGGAGAGCACTTCCAATCTGAGGCTTTTATAACTGGGATTAGAAAGTATTATTTACAATAGGATCTTTTTTGATGCTTCTATTTAGAGAGTTTGTCCTCTTTAGAATAATTGTAAAGAGGTTATATACTGTGTATATAAAGTTTATTTGTGTGTAAATATTTGGCGTTTTGTGATACCTGACTTTAATAAAAAAAACTTTTTTCCACTTTCTAAACATGTTAAAGGTTTCTTCCCTTGTGACTTCTTTCATGAGTTTTCAGATTACTCTTATGTATAAAACTTTTTCCACACTCTGTACATGTGAACGGCTTTTCCCCTGTGTGAATCCTTTCATGCATTTCCAGTTCACCCTTTTCTATAAAACTTTTTCCACACTCTGTACATGCGAAAGGCTTTTCTCCTGTGTGAATCCTTTCATGTCTATTCAGATGACTCTTTTGTATAAAACTTTTCCCATACTCTGTACATGTGAACGGCTTTTCCCCTGTGTGACTCCTTTCATGCATTTCCAGTTCACCCTTTTCTATAAAACTTTTTCCACACTCTGTACATGCGAAAGGCTTTTCTCCTGTGTGAATCCTTTCATGTCTATTCAGATGACTCTTTTGTGTAAAACTTTTTCCACACTCTGTACATGTGAACGGCTTTTCCCCTGTGTGACTCCTTTCATGAGTTTTCAGATGACTCTTTTGTGTAAAACATTTTCCACACTCTGTACATGTGAACGGCTTTTCCCCTGTGTGACTCCTTTCATGCATTTGCAGTTCACTCTTTTTTGTAAAACTTTTTCCACACTCTGTACATGTGAAAGGCTTTTCCCCTGTGTGAATCCTTTCATGAGTTTTTAGACTACCTATTTGTGTAAAACTTTTTCCACACTCTGTACATGTGAAAGGCTTTTCTCCTGTGTGACTCATTGTATGAGTTTTCAGATGACTCTTTAGTGTAAAACTTTTTCCACACTCTGTACATGTGAACGGCTTTTCTCCTGTGTGAAACTTTTTATGAGTTTTCAGATGATTAATTTGTGTAAAACATTTACCACACTCAGTACATATGTGTGGTTTCTCACCTGTGTGAATTTTGTGGTGTTCTAGTAGATTAGACTTCTTTCTAAAGATTTTCTCACATCCTGTAGATTTAAAAGGTTGCTCCTTTGTATGAATTATTTTGGTAAACTGTAGACTTTTCCTTTCTTTAATATGTTTTGAATAATCTGTAAATGTATGTGGTTTATCTTCTGGGATAATAATTTCACTAGATAAGGCATTAATGTTGTCCTCTTGTTTGATGACTAAATTACTCTCTGTACATAATGATTGCTGCCCAGTTCCTTCCAATTCACCATCTTCTTGAAATATCTGCTGTGATGTCCCCAATGTTTGTAAATAGTCATTGGTGTCTAAGACTTTTGGAGTTTGCGGTATCATTCTGATGCTTCCTGTAGTGAAGGATGAATATGAACTATTGATGTGTTTGTCTACATAAAAAGAAATGGAATAAAGAAAAATAAGAATGTTTATTCATTATAATATAATCTATCTCAATAAAAAAACATTTTTTTTACTAAAAAATGTCTTCTTTTACATTTATTTACCTGTAAATCACAAATTAAAAAAGCATGAGACAGAATGTAAACATTACTACATCACAGTAAATTAAATTGTGAAATAAAAGAAAAAGTGATCAAAAAATGACCCAATATGTGTTAAAACTTAGATAATTGTGTAAAGTTCATATAAGGATATATGGATTCTTCTTAAGATTCTTCACGCTTCTATTTTTCTTTTGATCCTCATATGAAAGAAAAAAAATGCCACATAGCGTAACTCTGTAACCTTTTTTCAGTGCAGAATGTATATATGCAAATGATTACTCACATGGGATGGAGCTATAGCCAAGCTCAGGTTAATGCGCACACCCACTTTTATACTGTTGGGTAAACAGTTACTTGAACAGGATATTTGAATAAAAAGATTTATTTAAAATACAAATATAAAAAGCGTCACAAGAGCTGCTGGGAACACCAAATACAACAGGATTGGCAATACAATACAGTATTTGCTCAAGTTGAGCTTAAACACAATACCAGAGACCGTGGTAAGGAGTGCAGAGATTTAACCACACAACCTCCCCCTTAAGAGTCCAGTATATGTTGCTCTCCTTATTGGTGTGCAGATTCTTGGAAGGACGCCAAAGAACAATGTATCCGACGTACGTTTCGCTAATGAGCTTTATCAAGGAATGGTGTGCGCATGTCCAAAAACCTTATTTGAATACTTCAAGTTCGTTAAACCGGATATCCGGTATCAAGTCCTCCATTTTGGAAGTGGGCATAAAGTGTTATTTAGGGTCAAAAATTGGACTTCCTTAAAATGAAAGTGTTTCAAGAGAAAACTCTAGACGATATATATGTATCTGTTAAGGACAATCTTAATTTACAACCAGTACTCACTTATAAGCGTCCTACACATGATTTATTAAGATAGTATTTTCTAACGGGTCTAATAAATACCATATTAGTAAATAACATTTACAATTTAATATATACCCAATCAGTAAAGAACATTCATATCTCTTACTAATATTCTAATATTTCTTATCTACATCAGGTTTGTCTGTATTCATATTAATTAAAATATGGTCCTGTTTTCTTAATGATAGCATCAGAAACTTAGATTCACAATGTGTATATAAATAATCTTCTACACATAAATAATGCTATTGGATGTCATTATTAAGCATAGATAAAGATTATAATTTCAGACACAAATATTCATCTTGATGTTACTAATTCTTTATAGTTTAATATTATTACGTGTATGTCCTAAGATGAATAAGGGTATTATTGGTTTGTGAGAGGATTTTTTGGAGGGTGAGTTGGTACTAAGTTTATAAGAAATGATGTAACTCAAAATCCTTGTTAAGGCCGTTCGGTATGAAACTGTCCATAATATGGATCCATTTCATCTCTAAGCGACCTAGCTGGTTCTGTACATCTCCTCCTCTCCAGCCATATTCTACCTTCCTAATACCAAAAAATTCAAGGTCTTCTATTCTCCTATTATGTTTTTTATCAAAGTGTGACGATAATGAATGTTTTTGAAAACCCTTTTCTATATTATAGATATGCTCATTTAATCTGGTTTTGAGAAGCCTAGAAGTGCGACCTATATAAATTAAATTGCACGTACAACGTAACAAGTATATTACGTTCTTGCTGTTACATGTGATGAACTGATTAATATCATAGGTTTTTCTACCATCAGCAGAATAAAATTTATTACATATTCTAGGTCCCTTTCTCATTCTCTTGCAGGCATTGCAGAACTGGCACCTTCTAAATCCCACTTGGGGAGAGGGTAACCAGTTTTTGTTTGAACTTATATCTTCTACCTTTTTTATCTTGTGTGAGAGTTGTAATTTTAAGTTAGGTACCTTTCTAAAAATTATGTTGGGTCTGTCTCCTATAACCTCTGTTAAACTTGGGCCTCTAAATAGAATACCCCAGTGCTTTTGTATAATCTCTCTAACTTCGTTACTTTGAGTGCTATGTTGTAGAATAAGTCTACTTACTGTTTAGTCATTATCCATTATCGGTATACCCTTACTTTTATGTTTGTACTGCAATAAATTCTTCCTATCTAGTTTCGCAACTTCCTCTATTTTTTCTTCTAGGAAGGTGTTAGGATAGTTTTTTTCTCTGAATCTGTCTTTTAATATTTTAGCTTGAGTTTGGAAAACAGCTTCATCCCTACAGTTACGTCTAAGACGAACAAATTGTCCCTTTGGTATATTTTTTAACCAGTGTCTTTGATGACAACTGTTCAGACTAATGTAGTTGTTTACATCAATACTTTTGAAAACGTTTTTTGTTTTTAACATATTATTTTCTATGTAAATTTATAAATCAAGAAACTCTACCCTAGTACTACTATGGGTCCATGATAATGCTATATTAAACTCATTATTTTCCAGATACTCTTTGAATTCAATTAATTGACACTCGGTTCCTGACCAAATCAGGAACAGATCGTCTATGTAACAACGATAGGACACCAGATACTGCGCCCAGGGGGAATTGAAGATGTTTTAACACATATTGGGTCATTTTTTGATCACTTTTTCTTTGTATTTTTATCACATTTATTTCACATTTTTTGCGTTTTTGTGATACTATGGTATTTGTTATCATTTTTGTATTTGATACCGTTTATGTTTGTGCACAAGATTCCATTGTCTAAAATCATTTAGATATATCTTAAGATATATTTTAGATTTCGTAGCACCTCACAATAAGTTGGATTTTATTATCCATTATTATATGAGTGGATTTGACAGTGAAAATAGCTTCATATCCACATTATATATTTTATGACACGTTTGGTTTTATATTTGATATTTGATAAGAGTTTTTGCACTATATATCATCCGCAGGTATAAACATAGCTATTTAGATCTGTGAAGGGAGGTTATTATATTATAAGTTTGTTTTATTAACATCTACAATATTCACGTACGAATTTCAGTAGGCACTATATTGAGATAAAGTTCTATTGGCATTAGAAGACCATCATACTCACTATTCTATTTTTATCCAGACAATATTTCCCTCTAAGGCAAAACAAAGATTAAGGATGTCTTTATTCCTCAACAGACGCACAACTACATCATGTGCTGATGATTTTTTTGATAATTCGGACACTACTAATGAGAGTTTGGAAAATCTATTAAGAGAGGTAGAAAAATATATGTCTAAAGAAATTAAATATCATCTTGAAATAGTTACACTAGAAAAATATCTGAAAGAACAAATCACACCAAGAGGTTTGAGAATTTTTAAAAATCCTACTTTTGGACAAGATAACCTTATGTTCATAACAAAATGGAACCACATTCTAGAAGAATGTACTAAAAAACTCATGAATCTAATCATAAATGAAAGAAAGAAACTATTAGATGAAGCAAATGAAGAAATTAATATGTTAGAGCAAAAAATCATTCCCCATATGAATAATAAAAACTATGAGGAATTATCACAGAAAATAGCTGAGAATCTAGATTCCTTAAAGAAAGAAATAAAAAATACTAAAAGAAAGAAATACTTCAGAGACCATGACGATTATAAAGAGAGAAAGGAAAGAAATTTTAAAACTAGGAATTCTAGAGTTAATAACCATAATAATAGTAGTAGAAACAATGCAGAGAGTCGTCATAGTGAGAATAGATCAGGGCAAAATAATAGAGTCATGTAAAATAATGGTAAAAAGAATAGATACTATCAGAACACTTTGGCACATAGAGAGAGAGAGAATTATTACTCGCATAATAATGAGAGAGACTTAAGACAGGGTCATAAAGGGAACGATTACCAATATGAATCAGGTAGCAGCAATCATATGCAACATAAAGGAAATTATCACCGCACAGAACAACAGAGGAAGGAAGAATATGATTGGCAGCAACCTAGAAATCCCTTTAAAAAACAGAGAGTATACTATCAGGAAGATATTCCTACACATAATAGATTTGACAATTTAAATAGATTTAGCTCAGAAGAAGATGAGGAGGTTTTTTTAGAGGCAGGCAAAAGGAAATACAATCGAACAGACTCAGACCTGTTCAACAAAAGGAGAAGGAATATGGACAGGGTAGAACATTGAGATACAAAAAAAATCATTAAATGTAAACCTGTAATAGAGAATAAAAATAAGGAAAAGACAGGCAAAGGTATCTTTAATTTATCCAAAGTAACACTAACAGAAGCACAAACTTCAGTCTTAAATAGAGGATTAAACTTTTCCCCCAGTTATAGAATTAATAAATTCGATACATACATAGGAGTGCAAAAATTTATACGTAACTTGTGCATTAAAAAATATTTTTCTCCAACATTGGTGTGTCCGGTCCACTGCTTCATCCATTACTTGTGGGAAATGTTCTCCCCCACAGGGAAAGGCAAGGAGAGCACATAGCAAGAGCTGTCCATATAGCTCCCCCTCTGGCTCCGCCCCCCAGTCATTCTCCTTGCCGCTCTGAACAAGTAGCATCTACCACGGGGATGGCGAGGAGTTTGTGGTGTTAGTTGTAGTTTTTTATTCTTCTATCAAGAGTTTGTTATTTTAAAATAGTGCTGGCTTGTACTATTTACTCTATAACAGAAAAGTGATGAAGATTTCTGTTTAAGAGGGCTATGATTTTAGCACAAGTAACTAAAATCCATTACTGTTACCACGCAGGACTGTTGAAACAAGAGAACTTCAGTTGGGGGTAACAGTTTGCAGACTCATCTGCTTCAGGTATGACTAGTCTCCTTCTAACAACACAGGCTAACGGTAAGCCATTTTTCTTTCACCTCAGCAAAAAAGAGAACAGGCTTCCCCTTTTTGTTTTTTTATGCTGGTAGACACTGTTAGGGGCTAAATCGATTGGTTTTTATTACAATATTATACCATTTGAAATATTTTATAAGCTCACATACACTTGGGAACGTTTTTTATTGATCTGGCTTGTTTTAGACACCTAAATCTAGTCAGGAAGGCCCCTTCACTCTAGTGTGCTGAGGGAGGAAGCCTCATTTTGGCACTTCAGCTGCGCAGTTGAATTTCAAGGCAGTGCATGCAGATTCATGTGAGAGGGTCCTGTGGTTCAGAAAGTGACTCCAAAAGGTTTTTTTCTGTGAATGGTGACCCCTAAGGAAGGTAAAAAGCTGCAGCAAGGCTGTAGCTGGGATTGTGGTGTATAAAAACGGTTAAATCCAACAATTAGCTCCGGTTTGCTTGTTTTAAATGCTAGAAAAATCGGATATTGCCTTCATAGTTTTTTGAACATTCAGAAATAAATGTGTCATTTTATTATTTAAAGAGACAGTAACGTTTTTGTTTAAAATCGTTTTTATTGCATTGTTTGCCTGCCTAAATCTGTTTAACATGTCTGTTCCATCAGATAACCTATGTTCTGTGTGTATAGAGACAAATGTGGTTCCCCCTTCGAGTGTTTGTGATAATTGCGCCATTGCGTCCAAACAAAATCAGGACAGCTCTGTTATTTTTCATAATGTTGCCCAAGATGATTTATCTAATGAAGGTAGTGGGGATAGCTCTACATCCTCTCCTTCTGTGTCTACACCAGCTTTGCCCGCGCAGGCGACACCTAGCGCGCCAGTGCTTATTTCTATGCAACAATTATCAGCAGTAGTGGATAATTCTATAGCAAATCTTTTATCCAAACTGCCAGTTTTTCAGAGAAAGCGTGATTGTTCAGTTTTAAATACAGATAAAAAGGATGAACAATCAGACGCTGACGATGCCTTATCTATTTTACCCTCACATCAATCGGAATTGGCTGTGAGGGAAGGGCTGTCTGAGGGTGAAATTTCAGACTCAGGAAAAATTTCTCAACAGGCAGAACCTGATCTAGTGGCATTTAAGTTTAAGCTAGAACATCTCCGCGCTTTGCTTAAGGAGGTATTAGCTACTCTGGATGACTGTGATTCCATGGTAATACCAGAGAAGTTGTGCAAATTGGACAAATTTTTAGAGGTCCCAGTGCACGACGACGCTTTTCCAATACCTAAGAGGGTAGCGAACATAGTGGAAAAGGAGTGGGAGAAGCCAGGTGTACCCTTTGCCCCACCTCCTATATTTAAGAAAATGTTTCCCATAGTAGACCCTAGAAGGGACGCATGGCAAACGGTCCCGAAGGTTGAGGGAGCTGTTTCAACACTAGCGAAGCGCACAACTATTCCTATAGAGGACAGCTGCGCTTTCAAAGATCCTATGGATAAAAAATTGGAAGGATTGCTTAAAAAGATTTTTGTTCAGCAAGGGTTCATCCTTCAACCAGCTACGTGTGTTATTACTGTCACTTCAGCGGCGTCCTTTTGGTTTGAAGAACTAGAAAGGTCGCTCCAGAAAGAGACTTCCTATGAAGAAGTCATGGACAGAATTCACGCATTAAAGTTAGCTAATTCCTTTATATTGGATGCCGCCTTTCAAATAACGAAATTGGCGGCGAAAAACTCAGGTTTTGCTATAGTAGCGCGGAGGGCGCTTTGGCTAAAATCCTGGTCGGCGGATGTGTCGTCCAAGACTAAGTTACTGAATATTCCTTTCAAGGGTAAGACCCTTTTTGGGCCGGAATTGAAGGAAATTATTTCAGACATCACTGGGGGTAAGGGCCATGCCCTCCCACAGGATAGGCCTTTTAAGGCTAAGAACAAGTCTAATTTTCGTTCCTTTCGCAATTTCAGGAACGGACCGGCTAATAACTCCACTGCCGCTAGACAAGAAGGTAACGCGGCCCAGCCCAAACCCGCTTGGAAGCCCATGCAAGGCTGGAACAAGGGTAAACAAACCAAGAAACCTGCTGCTGCTACCAAGACAGCATGAAGGGGTAGCCCCCGATCCGGGACCGGATCTGGTAGGGGGCAGACTATCTCTCTTCGCTCAGGCTTGGGCAAGAGATGTTCTGGATCCCTGGGCACTAGAGATAGTTTCCAAGGGATACCTGTTAGAATTCAAGGGACTTCCTCCAAAGGGAAGGTTCCACCTGTCTCGCTTATCTTCAGACCAGATAAAGAAACAGGCATTCTTACATTGTGTAAGAGACCTATCAAAGATGGGAGTGATAAACCCAGTCCCCTCCGGGGAACAAGGTCTAGGGTTTTACTCAAACCTGTTTGCGGTTCCCAAAAAAGAGGGAACTTTCAGGCCAATTCTGGATTTAAAGATATTAAACAAATCTCATCATCAGTTCCTGAGGTTCGCCTTTCTGGACAAACATTACCAGTTTGTGGCTCTTCCATTCGGTTTAGCCACCGCTCCCAGAATTTTCACAAAGGTGCTAGGGTCCCTTCTAGCGGTCCTAAGACCGAGGGGCATCGCTATAGCACCTTATCTAGACGACATCCTAATCCAAGCGTCGTCTCTTTCCAAAGCGAGGGCTCATACAGACATTGTATTGGCTCTTCTCAGATCTCACGGGTGGAAAGTGAACATAGAAAAAAGTTCACTGTCACCGTCCACAAGGGTTCCTTTTCTGGGAACAATAATAGATTCTGTGGAAATGAAGATCTTTCTCACAGACGTCAGAAAGACAAAGCTTCTAAAAGCTTGTCGAGTTCTTCACTCTATTCCTCAACCCTCCATAGCTCAATGCATGGAAGTAATAGGACTTATGGTCGCAGAAATGGATGTGGTTCCTTTTGCTCGAATTCATCTAAGACCATTACAGCTGTGCATGCTCAATCAGTGGAATGGGGACTATACAGACTTGTCTCCCCAAATTCAAGTAGACCAGGTAACCAGGGACTCACTTCTCTGGTGGTTGACCCAGGATCACCTGTCTCAGGGAATGAGTTTCCGCAGACCGGAGTGGGTCATCGTCACGACCGACGCCAGCCTCTTGGGGTGGGGCGCGGTCTGGCACTCTCTGAAAGCTCAGGGCCTATGGTCACGGGAAGAGTCGCTTCTCCCGATAAACATTTTAAAACTAAGAGCTATATTCAATGCGCTCCTGGCTTGGCCTCAGCTAGCGGAAGCCAGGTTCATAAGATTTCAGTCGGACAACATAACGACTGTTGCGTACATCAATCATCAGGGGGGAACAAAGAGTTCCCTAGCGATGAAGGAAGTAACCAAGATAATCCAATGGGCAGAGAATCACTCCTGCCATCTATCTGCTATTCACATCCCAGGAGTAGACAACTGGGAGGCGGACTATTTGAGTCGTCAGACTTTCCATCCGGGGGAGTGGGAACTCCATCCGGAGGTCTTTGCTCAGTTAACCCAATTAAGGGGCATTCCAGACATGGATCTAATGGCGTCCCGTCAGAACTTCAAGATTCCTTGCTACGGGTCCAGATCCAGGGATCCCAAGGCGACTCTAGTGGATGCATTAGTGGCGCCTTGGTCGTTCAACCTAGCATATGTGTTTCCACCGTTTCCTCTCCTCCCCAGGCTCATAGCCAGGATCAAACAGGAGAAGGTCTCAGTGATTCTGATAGCTCCTGCGTGGCCACGCAGGACTTGGTATGCAGACCTGGTGAATATGTCATTGGCTCCACCATGGAAGCTACCTTTGAGACAGGACCTTCTAGTACAAGGTCCATTCGAACATCCCAATCTAGTTTCTCTGCAGCTGACTGCTTGGAAATTGAACGCTTGATTTTATCCAAGCGTGGGTTTTCAAATTCTGTGATTGATACTCTGGTCCAAGCCAGAAAACCTGTGACTAGAAAGATTTACCATAAAATATGGAAAAAATATATCTGTTGGTGTGAATCCAAAGGATTCTCCTGGAGTAAGATTAAAATTCCAAAGATTCTCTCCTTTCTCCAAGAAGGTTTGGATAAAGGATTGTCAGCTAGTTCTCTAAAAGGACAGATTTCTGCATTATCCGTCTTGTTGCACAAACGACTGGCAGCTTTGCCAGATGTACAAGCTTTTTTCAGGCTTTGGTTAGAATCAAGCCTGTTTACAGACCCATGACTCCTCCTTGGAGTCTAAATTTAGTACTTTCAGTTCTTCAAGGGGTTCCGTTTGAACCTTTACATTCCATAGATATTAAGTTACTATCTTGGAAAGTTCTGTTTTTGGTTGCTATTTCTTCTGCTAGCAGAGTTTCTGAATTATCTGCTTTGCAGTGTGATCCACCCTATCTGGTGTTCCATTCAGATAAGGTTGTTTTGCGTACTAAGCCTGGTTTTCTTCCAAAAGTTGTTTCCAACAAGAACATCAACCAGGAAATAGTTGTTCCTTCTTTGTGCCCGAATCCAGTTTCAAAGAAGGAACGTTTATTACACAATTTAGATGTTGTTCGTGCTTTAAAGTTCTATTTAGAAGCAACAAAAGATTTTAGACAAACCTCATCCTTGTTTGTCGTTTACTCTGGTAAGAGGAGAGGTCAAAAAGCTACTGCTACCTCTCTCTCTTTCTGGCTGAAAAGCATTATCCGCTTGGCTTATGAGACTGCCGGACGGCAGCCTCCTGACCGTATCACAGCTCACTCTACTAGGGCTGTGGCTTCCACATGGGCCTACAAGAACGAGGCTTCTGTTGACCAGATATGTAAGGCAGCGACTTGGTCTTCTCTGCACACTTTTGCCAAATTCTACAAATTTGATACTTTCGCTTCTTCAGAGGCTATTTTTGGGAGAAAGGTTTTGCAAGCTGTGGTGCCTTCCGTTTAGGTAACCCGATTTGCTCCCTCCCTTCATCCGTGTCCTAAAGCTTTGGTATTGGTTCCCACAAGTAATGGATGACGCCGTGGACCGGACACACCAATGTTGGAGAAAACAGAATTTATGCTTACCTGATAAATTACTTTCTCCAACGGTGTGTCCGGTCCACGGCCCGCCCTGGTTTTTTTTGTTTAATCAGGTTGAAAATTTTTTCTTTATACACTACAGTCACCACGGCACCCTATAGTTTCTCCTTTTTCTCCTAACCGTCGGTCGAATGACTGGGGGGCGGAGCCAGAGGGGGAGCTATGTGGACAGCTCTTGCTATGTGCTCTCCTTGCCTTTCCCTGTGGGGGAGAACATTTCCCACAAGTAATGGATGACGCCGTGGACCGGACACACCGTTGGAGAAAGTAATTTATCAGGTAAGCATAAATTCTGTTTTTGAACAGTCCAATTGTAAAAAATAACATCTCGGAATCTAATAAATATAGACATGCAGAAGTTAAAAATAAATCTTTATTTAATCCCACTCAATATAAGTCAGCCCCAATGGAAACTTTCTTGGAATTAGTTCATAGGGATATTAAACATCTTAAAACCAATTATACATCCAATCTGACTAAAGAGGAACAGGTAGCATTAAAGGAATTACAAGATAATAATGATATAGTGGTGAAACCGGCCGATAAGGGCGGAGGCACAGTTATAATGGATAGAAATAAATATAATGAAGAATGTCTCAGACAGTTAAACGATACAAGTACATATAAAAAACTAGACTCAAATCCTGTATTTATCTATAAAAAAGGAATTGAAAAATATCTGAATGAAGGGCTAAAAGAAAGTATTTTAAATAAGAAGGCATATCAATACATATATAATCAATTCCCTAAGACTGCTAGTTTCTATGTACTCCCCAAGATCCATAAAGATCTAAAAAACCCTCCAGGGAGACCTATCGTGTCTGGGGTCAATTCACATACTAGCAATCTGTCTGCATATATAGATACATTTTTGCAAACATATGTCAAAAATACTAAATCCTACTTAAAAGACACGATTAGTATATTGAATGATTTAGAAAACATCAAATGGAATAAAGATTGGTTGCTAGTAACTGGAGATGTAACATCTCTCTATACCATTATAGACAAGGAGTTGGGTATCACTTCAGTACAAAATATTTTAAAAGAAGACACTACCCTCGATCCTAAACAATTACAGTTTATTCTAGATGAGATTAGGATCATACTTGAAACCAACTACTTTTGGTTTAATAGAGAATATTATCTTCAGATAAGTGGAACTGCAATGGGCACCAGATTTGCGCCCAGTTATGCCAATCTTTATATGGCGAATTGGGAAAATCTTTACATCTTCAATTCCCCCTGGGCGCAGTATCTGGTGTCCTATCGTCGTTACATAGACGATCTGTTCCTGATTTGGTCAGGAACCGAGTGTCAATTAATTGAATTCAAAGAGTATCTGGAAAATAATGAGTTTAATATAGCATTAACATGGACCCATAGTAGTACTAGGGTAGAGTTTCTTGATTTAGAAATTTACATAGAAAATAATATGTTCAAAACAAAAAACTTTTTCAAAAGTATTGATGTAAACAACTACATTAGTCTGAACAGTTGTCATCAAAGACACTGGTTAAAAAATATACCAAAGGGACAATTTGTTCGTCTTAGACGTAACTGTAGGGATGAAGCTGTTTTCCAAACTCAAGCTAAAATATTAAAAGACAGATTCAGAGAAAAAAACTATCCTAACACCTTCCTAGAAGAAAAAATAGAGGAAGTTGCGAAACTAGATAGGAAGAATTTATTGCAGTAAAAACATAAAAGTAAGGGTATACCGATAATGGATAATGACAAAACAGTAAGTAGACTTATTCTACAACATAGCACTCAAAGTAACGAAGTTAGAGAGATTATACAAAAGCACTGGGGTATTCTATTTAGAGACCCAAGTTTAACAGAGGTTTTAGGAGACAGACCCAACATAATTTTTAGAAAGGTACCTAACTTAAAATTACAACTCTCACACAAGATAAAAAAGGTAGAAGATATAAGTTCAAACAAAAACTGGTTACCCTCTCCCCAAGTGGGATTTAGAAGGTGCCAGTTCTGCAATGCCTGCAAGAGAATGAGAAAGGGACCTAGAATATGTAATAAATTTTATTCTGCTGATGGTAGAAAAACCTATGATATTAATCAGTTCATCACATGTAACAGCAAGAACGTAATATACTTGTTACGTTGTACGTGCAATTTAATTTATATAGGTCGCACTTCTAGGCTTCTCAAAACCAGATTAAATGAGCATATCTATAATATAGAAAAGGGTTTTCAAAAACATTCATTATCGGCACACTTTGATAAAAAACATAATAGGAGAATAGAAGACCTTGAATTTTTTGGTATTAGGAAGGTAGAATATGGCTGGAGAGGAGGAGATGTAGAGAACCAGCTAGGTCGCTTAGAGATGAAATGGATCCATATTATGGACAGTTTCATACCGAACGGCCTTAACAAGGATTTTGAGTTACATCATTTCTTATAAACTTAGTACCAACTCACCCTCCAAAAAATCCTCTCACGAACCAATAATACCCTTATTCATCTTAGGACATACACGTAATAATATTAAACTATAAAGAATTAGTAACATCAAGATGAATATTTGTGTCTGAAATTATAATCTTTATCTATGCTTAATAATGACATCCAATAGCATTATTTATGTGTAGAAGATTATTTATATACACATTGTGAATCTAAGTTTCTGATGCTATCATTAAGAAAACAGGACCATATTTTAATTAATATGAATACAGACAAACCTGATGTAGATAAGAAATATTAGAATATTAGTAAGAGATATGAATGTTCTTTACTGATTGGGTATATATTAAATTGTAAATGTTATTTACTAATATGGTATTTATTAGACCCGTTAGAAAATACTATCTTAATAAATCATGTGTAGGACGCTTATAAGTGAGTACTGGTTGTAAATTAAGATTGTCCTTAACAGATACATATATATCGTCTAGAGTTTTCTCTTGAAACACTTTCATTTTAAGGAAGTCCAATTTTTGACCCTAAATAACACTTTATGCCCACTTCCAAAATGGAGGACTTGATACCGGATATCTGGTTTAACGAACTTGAAGTATTCAAATAAGGTTTTTGGACATGCGCACACCATTCCTTGATAAAGCTCATTAGCGAAACGTACGTCGGATACATTGTTCTTTGGCGTCCTTCCAAGAATCTGCACACCAATAAGGAGAGCAACATATACTGGACTCTTAAGGGGGAGGTTGTGTGGTTAAATCTCTGCACTCCTTACCACGGTCTCTGGTATTGTGTTTAAGCTCAACTTGAGCAAATACTGTATTGTATTGCCAATCCTGTTGTATTTGGTGTTCCCAGCAGCTCTTGTGACGCTTTTTATATTTGTATTTTAAATAAATCTTTTTATTCAAATATCCTGTTCAAGTAACTGTTTACCCAACAGTATAAAAGTGGGTGTGCGCATTAACCTGAGCTTGGCTATAGCTCCATCCCATGTGAGTAATCATTTGCATATATACATTCTGCACTGAAAAAAGGTTACAGAGTTACGTTATGTGGCATTTCTTTTCTTTCATATGAGGATCAAAAGAAAAATAGAAGCATGAAGAATCTTAAGAAGAATCCATATATCCTTATATGAACTTTACACAATTATCTAAGTTTTAACACATATTGGGTCATTTTTTGATCACTTTTTCTTTGTATTTTTATCACATTTATTTCACATTTTTTGCGTTTTTGTGATACTATGGTATTTGTTATCATTACAGTAAATTAAATTACTGATTACTGATGAAAACAAGTTATAGGGCCGCATTAAACAAGGTGCGTGTGAAAAATTTTCTCAGCCAGGGAACAAGTACATCTGTATTCTGGGCAGGAGAGGTGGCATCCACCGTCCTCATTTAATATTGCACAAGCAAATGCACATACAGCCCTGTCCGGCTCATGCTTAAAGGGACACAGAACCCACATTTTTTCTTTCATGATTCAGATAGAGCATGCAATTTTAAGCAACTTTCTAGTTAACTCCTATTATCAATTTTTCTTCGTTTTCTTGCTATCTTTATTTTAAAAGCAGGAATGTAAATCTTAGCAGCTAGACCATTTTAGGTTCACCACCATAGATAGCACTTGCTTATTGGAGGCTTACATTTATCCACCAATAAGCAAGCATAACCTAGGTTCTCAAAAAAAAATGGGCCAGCTCCTATGCATAACATTCCTGCTTTTTAAATAAAGATAGCAAGAGAGCAAAGAAAAATTGATAATAGGAGTAAATTAGAAAGTTTTTTTAAAATTGCATGCTCTATCTGAATCATGAAAGAAAAAAAGAAAATTTATGCTTACCTGATAAATTTATTTCTTTTTTGACACGATGAGTCCACGGATCATCTTAATTACTAATGGGATATTCACCTCCTAGTCAGCAGGAGGCGGCAAAGAGCACCACAGCAGAGCTGTTAAATAGCTCCTCCCCTCCCTCCCACTCCAGTCATTTGACCGAAGTTAAGGAAAGGAAAAGCCAAGGTGCAGAGGTGTCTGAAGTTTATAATAAGCAACAACCTGTCTTACAAGAACAGGGCAGGCCGTGGACTCATCGTGTCAAAAAAGAAATAAATTTATCAGGTAAGCATAAATTTTCTTTTCTTTTTAAAGACACAATGAGTCCACGGATCATCTTAATTACTAATGGGATCCAATACCCAAGCTAGAATACACAGATGATAAAGGAGGGACAAGACAGGGCACCTAAACGGAAGGCACCACTGCTTGAAAAACCTCTCTCCCAAAAGCGGCCTCAGCAGAGGCAAACGTGTCAAATTTGTAGAATTTTTAAAAAGTGTGCAGAGAGGACCAAGTTGCAGCCTTGCAAATCTGTTCCACAGAAGCTTCATTTTTGAATGCCCATGAGGAAGCAACAGCCCTCGTGGAATGAGCCGTAATTTTCTCGGGAGGCTGCTGTCCAGCGGTCACATATGCAAAACGTATGATACTCTTCAGCTAAAAAGAAAGAAGCAGCCGTAGCTTTCTGTTCCTTACGTTTTCCTGAGAAAATCAGAAACAAAGAAGACTGACGAAAGTCCTTAGTCACCTGCAGGTAAAACTTTAAAGCACGGACCACATCCAAATTGTGCAGAAGTCGCTCCTTCTGAGAAGAAGGATTAGGACACAGAGAAGGAACAACAATCTCCTGATTAATGTTCCGATCAGAAACAACCTTAGGAAGAATTCCTAATTTTGTACGTAAAACCACCTTGTCTGAATGGAAAATAAGGTAAGGAGACTCATACTGCAATGCAGAGAGCTCTGATACTCTTCAAGCAGAAGAAATAGCAACAAGAAATAAAACTTTCCAAGATAACAACTTAATATCTAAGGAATGCATAGGCTCAAACGGAGCCCCTTGTAAAACTTTGAGAACTAAATTAAGACTCTTGAGGAGGAGTAACTGGTTTGAACACAGTCCTGATCCTGACCAAGGCCTGACAAAATGATTGTATATATGGGACATCCGCCAGACGTTTGTGTAACAAAATAGATAAGGCCGAGATTTGACCCTTTAGGGAACTAGTCGATAAACCCTTTTCCAAACCCTCTTGGAGAAAAGACAAAATTCTAGGAATCGTAACTCTACTCCATGAGTAGCCCTTGGATTCACGCCAATAGAGATATTTACGCAAATCTTATGGTAAATCCTTTTAGTTACAGGCTTATGAGCCTGAATCATGGTCTCTATGACCGAATCAGAAAACCCCCGCTTGGATAAAATTAAGCGTTCAATCTCCAGGTAGTCAGCTTCAGAGAAACTAGATTTGTGTGAAGGGCCCTTGAAACAGAAGGTCCTTCCTCAGCGGAAGTTTCCAAGGCGGCAGAGATGTCATCCCTACCAGATCTGCATACCAAATCCTGCGAGGCCAGTCAGTTGCTATGAGGATCACAGAGGCCCTCTCCTGTTTGATTCGAGCAATTACCCGAGGAACAAGAGCAAACGGAGGAAATAAGTATGCTAGACTGAAGTTCCAAGGAACCGCCAGAGCATAAATCAGTTCTGCCTGGGGGTCCCTGGACCTCGACCCGTATCTTGGAAGCTTGGCATTCAGTCAAGATGCCATGAGATCCAATTCCGGCTGACCCCACCTGAGAATCAGGTTTGAGAACACTTCCGGATGGAGCTCCCACTCTCCCAGATAAAGCTCCCACTCCCCTGGATGAAAGGTCTGCCTGCTCAAGAAATCCGCTTCCCAATTGTCTACCCCTGAGATGTGGATTGCCGACAGGCAACAAGTGTGGGCCTCCACCCACTGGATTATTTTGGTTACCTCTGTCATCGCTAAGGAACTCCTCGTTCCTCCCTGATGATTGATGTAAGCCACTGAAGTTATGTTGTCCGACTGGAACCTGATATACTTGACCGTGGCTAACTGAGTCCAGGCCAGGAGAGCATTGTAGATCGCTCTCAGTTCCAGAATGTTTATAGGAAGAATAGACTCTGACTGAGTCCAAACTCCCTGAGCCTTTAGGGAGCCCCAGACTGCTCCCCACCCCAGAAGGCTGGCGTCTGTTGTTACAATCACCCAAGATGGTCTGCAAAAGCAGGTTCCCTGGGAAAGATGATCCAGAGACAACCACCATTAAGAGAATTCCCAAGATGGTCTGCAAAAGCAGGTTCCCTGGGAAAGATGATCCAGAGACAACCACCATTAAGAGAATTCCTTGTCTCCTGGTCCAGAGTTATTCGAGGAGACAAGTCCACATAGTCTCCGTTCCATTAACTGAGCATGCTTAACTGCAGAGCTCTGAGGTGGAACCAAGCAAATTGGATGATGTCCATTGCCACTACCATCAGCCCGATTACCTCCATACACTGAGCCACTGACGGCCGGGAAGTAGAATGAAGGACTAGGCAAGTATCGATAATCTTTGATTTCCTGACCTCTGTCAGAAAAATTTTCATAGACAGGGAGTTTATTATTGTTCCCAAGAAGGTGACCCTTGTGTCTGGAACTAGGGAATTCTTTTCCAAATTTACCTTCCACCCGTGAGTTCTCAGGAAAGATAACACTATGTCGGTGTGGGATCTTTCTTGCTGAAAAGATGGCACCTGGACAAGAATGTCGTCCAAATAAGGTGCCACCCCAATACCATGAGACCGAAGGACAGCCAACAGAGACCCTAGAACCTTTGTTAAAAGTCTGGGAGCAGTGGCCAGCCTGAAAGGAAGAGCTATGAACTGGAAGTGCTTGTCCTGGAAGGCAAACCTTAGGAACCTGTGATGATCCCTGTGAATCGGAACATGAAGGTACGCGTCCTTTAAATCCACAGTTGTCATAAATTGACCCTCCTGGATTAAGGGAAGAATGGAACAAATAGTTTCCATCTTGAAGGATGGAACCCTTAGAAATTTGTTTAGACTCTTGAGGTCTAGAATTGGTCTGAAGGTTCCCTCCTTTTTGGGAACCACGAACAGATTGGAATAAAAACCCTCACTCTGTTCCAGCACTGGAACAGGAACAATCACTCCCAGGGCAGAGAGGTCTCTTACGCAATGTAAGAACGCCTCTCTCTTTGTCTGGTTTGCAGATAACCTTGAAAGTAGAAATCTGCCTCTGGGAGGAAAACTTTTGAACTATAGTTTGTATCCCTGGGACACAATCTCTATTGCCCATGGATCCTGAACATCCTGAACCCAAACACGAGTGAAGAAGGAAAGTCTGCCCCCTACAAGATCCGATCCCGGATCGTGGGCATGCCCTTCATGCTGTCTTGGATTCAATAGCAGGCTTCTTGGACTGCTTTCCCTTAGTCCAAAACTGGTTAGGTCTCCATGCAGGCTTAGATTGTTCCTGCTTAGAGAAGGAAGAGGAAGAATTTCCTTTGAAGTTTCGAAAGGAACGAAAATTACTCTGTCTTCCTTTCTGTTTGTTTCTCTTATATTGAGGAAGAAGATGACCCTTACCTCATTTGATATCAGAGATAATTTCCGTTAGGCCAGGTCCAAACAAGGTCTTCCCCTTGTAAGGGATAGCCAGAAACTTAGACTTTGAAGACACATCCGCAGACCAAAGTTTCAACCATAAAGCTCTGTGGGCTAGAATAGAGAAACCTGAAATCTTATCTCCCAGTTTAATAATTTGAAGAGAAGCATCTGTAATAAAGGCAATGGCAAGCTTCAGAGCCTTTATCCTGTCCTGAATCTCTTCCAAGGAAGACTCAGACAGAGCATCAAACCAATTGACCGCTGTGCTAGTGACGGTAGCAATGCACGTAGCTGGTTGCCATTGCAGACCCTAGTGAACATAAATCTTCTTAAGTAGACCCTCTAACTTCTTATCCATAGGGTCCTTGAAAGCACAACTATCCTCTATTGGAATAGTAGTTCTCTTGGCTAAGGTGGAAACAGCCCCTTCCACCTTAGGAACTGTTTGCCAAACCTCCTTAAAAGAGAGTCAGCCATGGGAAACATCTTCTTGAAAATAAAAGAAGGAGAAAAAGGAATGCCTGGTCTCTCCCATTCCTTAGTAATAATCTTTGAAGCTCTCTTTGGAACTGGAAATACGTCTGAGTAAGAAGGAACCTCAAAGTATCTGTCCAATTTACTAGACTTCTCAGGGATAACCACTACTGTAGAATCACAGTCATCCAAGGTAACCAAAACCTCCCTAAGCAATAGGCGGAGGTGTTCTATTTTAAATCTAAAAGTTACAACCTCCGAATCTGTCAGAGGCAAAGCACTTTCTGAATCTGAGATTTCCCCCTCAGATACTACAGCAGTACCCTCCTTTTCGTGTCCTCGGGAGGGTACCTCCGAAATTACCACAATGGCGTCAGAACTTACAGAATCTCTGGTTTTCCTTTTATGTTTGCCCTGCAACATTGGAAAGGCAGACAATGCATCAGAAATTGTAGAAGACATGAGAGAAGCTCTCTTTTAAAGTAACTCCAGCGGGCGCTAGAGCAGAAGTGCAGGGCACTGCTTATGCGGGCGGTAAACTTTGGGATGCTTGTGGAGAAAGCTGCGGCATAACTTGACCCTTGTCCGTTTTTGAAAAGTTTTGCTCAGAAAAAATCTTTTCCCTATAATTTAAAGTCCTCTCAATACATGTGGGACAGAAAGGGATTGGTGGTTCCACATTAGCTTCAAAACACAAGGAGCAAGAAACATTTTGTAAGGCCCCTTGGTCCATACTTATTCACAATTGACTTTTTTATATGATAAAAATTTTAAACCCAAAAGACGTTACTGTCTCTTTAATTTCAAAGTGACCACTTTTTTACTTTAAGGCCTGTAACGTTAATTTTGCTACCAAAATATGCCAAAAGAAGAAACACCTCTGCACCCCAGCAACCGTGCTGAGGTGCTCCTACCTGACTGGAAAACTGGTGCCTGTGTATCCGCTCAGAGCTGCAGTAGCCAATTCTCATCCGTTGCATTGCAGTATTAACCTCAATCCGGAGCGCTACAGTACAGATTTCCCAACCGGTGCTAAAAACGCATGCTCTACACGGACCATGCGTTTCAAAGCAGCACCTCAGAAAATGTGATCTGAGTAACTTCCTGCCCGATGCGCAAGTGGATTGGCACGAACTCGGAAGCTCCACCCATCGTGGGCGTATCACATCAGTAAGAAAAACTCAGTTCCGTTTAAGCACATAAATACATGATTTCTGAGCAAAGGATTCTTGAATAAGGTGAAAACCACCAGAGCAATGATCCCCAGCCCCAGTGCCTGCACATAAATACTGTCCCAATACCTCTCCAGACTAGGAGAGTCCTTAGTGTCCCAATATAAGTGCCTTCCTATTGCACTTAATAACAATAAGGGTGTGCTTACTCCTTTCTGGTTCCCCCCAGAAAATATATAAAGTAGCACTTACCTTAACTTCTGCCTGACAGCTAGGCAGCTCACAGGCTTAAGAGGTCCTCTCCCTCCCATTGACCTGTGGAAAAAAGGCATGCTGAGTAATCTTTTCCTCAGACTAAGGCATACAGGGCAGCAAAAATACATGGGAGGAGCAGTGAGAATTATGTCCCACAAGTTCCCATTGCTCTAAAGCCACCAAAGCTCTACCGAAGAGACTGATATGGACTACGGCTACACCCTAGGACAAAGCAGCACAATCTTGCACTACTTTAAAAATAATAAACTCTTGATTGAAGAATCTATTCTAACACCTCACTTTACTACCTCCTATCACTAACGTAGGCAAAGAGAATGACTGGAGTGGGAGGGAGGGGAGGAGCTATTTAACAGCTCTGCTGTGGTGCTCTTTGCCGCCTCCTGCTGACCAGGAGGTGAATATCCCATTAGTAATTAAGATGATCCGTGGACTCATCGTGTCTTAAAAAAGAAATTTGAGTTTAGTGTCCCTTTAACCAGTTGGGTAAGAACATGTCTTAATCCTCACAGACTAATAATCAGTGTGAGATGTTTTGAGAGGGTGTGGTTGTTTGATTTATATAAACAGCCAAAAACTTTATTAGTTTAATAATACTCACTGTAAAATTAATCACACAAATCAGTGGTGGTTCTGGGGTGGGAAACACTGGGGGGGGGGGGGGTTGTGGGTGTAAAACACATGGGAACAAGATAGGCATAAGTGTAGTTATTGGTGTTCCATGAGCGAGGTCAGGGCAGGGGAAAATGGAGTTGCAGTTGTTCTGAGTAATGAACCAGGCCTGGGGATGAGGTTAGGCAGTTGTTAGACATGGTCTGTCTATAAGGACAGAGGGGGGAGTAGTATTTTTTACCCTCCTCCTCAGTCCTATAGGAGTTGCTCCTTCTTTATAACGTCACTGACACAAATGTTCTTAAAGATTCAGATATAAATATAATAGATTATATTTGTTTAAAGGGACACTGAACCCAATTTTTTTTCTTTCGTGATTCAGATAGAGCATGTAATTTTAAGCAACTTTCTAATTTACGTCTATTATCAATTTTTCTTCATTCTCTTGCTATCTTTATTTGAAAAAGAAGGTATCTAAGCTTTTTTGGGGTTCAGAACTCAGGATAGCACTTTTTTATTGGTGGATGAATTTATCCACCAATCAGCAAGGACAACTCAGGTTGTTCACCAAAAATGGGCCAGCATCTAAACTTACATTCTTGCATTTCAAATAAAGATACCAAGAGAATGAAGAAAATTTGATAATAGGAGTAAATTAGAAAGTTGCTTAAAATTTCATGCTCTATCTGAATCACGAAATAAAAAATTTGGGTTCAGAGTCCCTTTAACCCCTTAGTGACCAGACCATTTTTCAATCTTTTGACCATCTGGGACCAAGGCTATTTTTGCATTTCTGCAATGTTTGTGTTTAACTGTAATTTTCCTCTTTCTCATTTACTGTACCCACACATATTATATACCGTTTTTCTCGCCATTAAATGGACTTTCAAAATCTACCATTAATTTCATCATATCTTATCATTTACTATAATAAAAAATTATAAAATATGAGGAAAAAATGGAAAAAAACCGCACTTTTTCTAACTTTGAGCCCCAAAATCTCTTAAACATCTACAACCACCATAAAATACCAATGCTAAACAGTTTCTAAATTTTGTCTTGAGTTTAGAAATACCCAATGTTTACATGCTCTTTGCTTTTTTGCAAGTTATAGGGCAATAAATACAAGTAGCAAGTACAAGTAGCACTTTGCTATTTCAAAACCATGTTTTTTCAAAATTGGCGATAGTTACATTGTAACACCAATATCTGTCAGGAATCCCTGAATAACCCTTCAAATGTGTATATTTTTAAAAAGAAGACAACCTAAGGTATTAAACTTGGGGTATTTTGACTTTTTTCATGCAACCATTTTACCACCAATCTATGCCAAAGTTTGGAAAAAAAAAAATAATAATTAGATTTTTTGACAAAATAGCAATTTAAGAATACATTTACTGATAATGTTAAGGGTTACAGCCAAATAACACCCTAATATGTCTTCAGCAGCATCTCCTGAGTACAGTGATACCACCCATGTGGGGGCTAAAAGGCCTTATTTTTAGGAAGCGCATTCCAGTTTTTCAACTTGGAATTTTCACATCGGTCATCATGCACCCATGTCCTACTTGAGACATTTCTGAAGCTGGCCAATGGAATTTACCTCCATCAAACCAGATATTTTTGAAAAGTAGACACCCTAGGGTATTTCAAATGCTGGTATTTTAACACTTTCCATGCACTAATTCAACCACCAGTCTTTGTCAAACTTTTGGGTAGTCATTTTTTTGTGTTATTTTTCACACACATTGTACTTTAGGCATGGATTCTCAGTTCCTGTTATGTGTTACTGCCAAAAAACACCTCGATGTGTGTTCAACAACATCTCCTGAGTACAGTGATACCACCCATGTATAGGTGTGTCGGGTTCTCTGGGGGATAAAAGGCCTTATTTTTAGGAAGCGCTTTCCATTTTTTCCACTTTGAATTTTCACATCGGTCATCATGCACCCATGTCCTATTTAAGACATTTCTGATACCGGCCAATGAAATTTACCCCCATCAAATCATATTTTTTTGAAAAGTAGACATCCTAGGGTATTTCAAATGCTGGTATTTTAACACGTTACATGCACTAATTCAACCACTAGTCTTTGTCAAACTATTGGGCATTCATTTTTTTGTGTTACTTTTCACATACATTGTACTTTAGACATGGATTCACAGCTCCTGTTATGTGTTACTACCAAAGAAGACACCAAAATATGTGGTCACCTACATCTCCTGAGTTCAGTGATACCACCTATGAATAGGTTTGGTAGCTTGTTTGGGGGGTGCAATGCCAAATGTCTGACATGCGTTTGTGATTTTTTTTCACATCCTATTTAATAAATGGCCAAGTATGTTTGTCAGATGCAGTCATGCGCAGTAGAGACTGCACGTGACAAACATACCTGGCCGTTTGGATCCTGACACTCAGCACAGAGCAAGGCTGAAGCGGAGTGTCAGGGAGCGTGGCCGACTGGAGCGTCGCTATGGGGGCGTGGCTGTGCATCGCGAGGGGCGTGGTAGGGGTTAATGACTCTGGAAATTAAATTAAATTAGCTAAATGGCTCTGAAAAGAGCCTTTGGTTTTTTTTTTTAAAAAATACAACAAAAAAATTAACCCCTAAAAAAATGCACAGACAGCAAAAAAAGTGCAGCTATGCTACTGCCAGTGATTTATAGTGATCACTGGCAAGCTAGGGGTTAATGGCTCTGAAAAGAGCCTTTGGTTCTATAATTTTTTAACAAATAAAAGAAATAAATCTCTCTCTGCTAAATACAGGTCTCTCTCTCTCCAACAAAATCACAAGTGAGGAGAGGGAGGGAGATCCACACTGATCAGTGCCAATATTTACAAATATTGACCTGATCAGACAAATGGGAGATTTTATTATTATTATTTTTTTTTGGTGTGGGAGGCTCAGATTGGGTGACCCTAGCTTGGCCCTATGATGAGGCAGGCTAGGGACACCCCCAGAGGCCCCATGATGCACTGGGCATGGCCATCTTGGATGCCTTGTGAAGGGGGAGGGGGGGGGCTATTTAGGGCTGTTTTTTTATTTTTTTACCTTTTTTTACCATTTTTTTTATTATTTTATAACTTACTAAGTGCCTCGACCCACCGAGGCACTTAGCACACAAGCAGAGCATCGGAAGCGTGTCCGATCACTTCCGATGCTCTGAAACACTGCCGGGCTCCATGTGGAGCAAAAACGGAAGTGATCACTCGTGGGCGAGTGATCAATCCAGTCTGGGTACTCGGGAACAGTATTGCAGGATGCCTGGACATCGAGGCATCCCTGCAATACTGTTAGAGCAGCTGGAAGAGATTTCGATCGCTTCCAGTGCTCTGTTTAACCGACGATTTATGCCATACGTCCTCGGTCATTAAGTGGGGGTTTTTTTGAGGACGTATGGCATACGTCGTCGGTCGTTAAGGGGTAAATGAGTGATCTATTCTGTTTTCCCAGTAAATAAAGTCAGTATAATATCATACCTCCCAACATTTCAAAATTTAAAAGAGGTACATCCCCCCAACCCCCCCCGCGGAAAAAAATTTAAATGTGGTGGGCAGGAGCAGGGACGGGCTTAAAAAAAAATCATAAGACCAAAGTAATATAAATAAAATTCTAAATAAAGTCATATATTTTAATACTCTTAGGCAGCAAATCAAACACATGCTCAAACCACTAGTATAGCCATGTGACCTCTGTATTTAATTAGCCTTTGCAGAGACAGCGCTAAATATTTTTATCTTCATTGGACATTTAATAATAGATTCTTTAAAACTGCTCTCTGCATACCCCATTAATATTCTAGATTCTGGCTTTAAAGTCAGCAAAAATGCACAGTAACACACTACATAGCATACACTTATACATGCAGATACACACACACTACATAGCATACACTTATACATGCAGATACATACACACTACATAGCATACACTTATACATGCAGATACACACACACACACACTTTGAAAAGATTCTTGGAGCTGTTGCTAGGCCAAATGGAAGAGCAACAAATTGGTAATGCTTGTCTAGAAAAGAGAATCTCAGAAACTGAAAGTGTTCTGGATGAATCGGAATATGAAGGTATGCATCCTGCAAGTCTATTGTGGACATATAATGTCCTCGCTGAACAAAAGGCAGAATAGTCCTTATAGTCACCATCTTGAAAGTTGGTACTCTTACATAACGATTCAAAATTTTTAGATGCAGAACTGGTCTGAATAAATTTTCTTTCTTTGGTACAGTGAATAGGTTTGAATAAAACCCCAAACCTTGTTCCTGAGGAGGAACTGGCATGATTACCCCTGAAGACTCCAGGTCTGAAACACACTTCAGAAAAGCCTGAGCTTTTACTGGATTTACAGGGATGCGTGAGAGAAAAAATCTTCTCATAGGAGGTCTTACTCTGAATCCTATTCGATACCCTTGAGAGACAATGCTCTGAATCCAATGATTTTGGACAGATTTTATCCAAAAATCCTTGAAAAACCTTAATCTGCCCCCTACCAGCTGAGCTGGTATGAGGGCCGCACCTTCATGCGGACTTAGGGGCTGACTTTGGTTTCCTAAATGGCTTGGATTTATTCCAATTTGAGGAAGGCTTCCAATTGGAAGCAGATTCCTTGGGGGGAGGATTGAGTTTTTGTTCCTTATTCTGACGATAGGAACGAAAACGGTTAGAAGCCTTAAATTTACCCTTAGGTTTTTTTACCTAACTCCTTTTCCCCCAGTGATAGTTGAAATAATAGAATCTAACTGAGAACCAAATAAATTATTACCTTGGAAAGAAAGAGATAGTAATCTAGATTTAGATGTCATATCAGCATTCCAAGATTTAAGCCACAAAGCTCTTCTAGATAAAACAGCTAAAGACATGGATCTAACATCAATTTTGATAATATCAAAAATGGCATCACAAATAAAATGATTAGCATGTTGCAGTAAGCAAACAACGCTAGATATGTCAGAATCCAATTCGTGTTGCGCTAAATTTTCCAACCAGAAAGTTGATGCAGCCGCAAAATCAGCCAAAGAAATAGCAGGTCTGAGAAGATGACCTGAATATAAATAGGCCTTCCTTAGATAAGATTCAAGCTTCCTATCTAAAGAATCCTTAAAGGAAGTGCTATCTTCCATAGGAATAGTGGTACGTTTAGCAAGAGTAGAAATAGCCCCATCAACTTTGGGGATTTGTTCCCAAAACTCTATAGATTTTGCTGGTAAAGGATACAATTTTTTAAACCTTGAAGAAGGAATAAAAGAAGTACCATAGCCTCAGGAATGGGAAAAACCCCTGGGGAAACCACAGGAGGTTTAAAAACAGCATTTAAACGTTTATTAGACTGAACGTCAATAGGACTGGTTACCTCAAAATCCAAAGTAATTAACACTTCTTTTAATAAAGAACGCATATACTCTATTTTAAATAAATAAGTAGATTTGTCAGTGTCAATGTCTGAGGAAGAATCTTCTGTTTCAGATAGATCCTCATCAGAAGAGGATGAATTATTATGTTGTTGGTCATTTGAAATTTCATCAGCTAAATGAGAAGTTTTAAAAGACCTTTTACGTTTATTAGAAGGTGGAAATGCAGACAAAGCCTTCAGAATAGAATCAGAAACAAATTCTTTAAAATTTACAGGTATATCATGCACATTAGAAGTTGAAGGAGCTGCAACTAGCAATGTACTATTACTGATGGAAGCACTATCTGCATGTAAAAGTTTATCATGACAACTATTACAAATGACATTCGGTGGAATAATTTCTACAATTTTACAACAAATGCACTTAGCTTTGGTAGAACCGATGTCAGGCAGCAATGTTCCAGCAGAAACTTCTGAGACAGGATCAGATTGGGACATCTTGCACAATGTTAGAGAAAAAACAACATATAAAGCAAAATTATCTATTTCCTTATATGACAGTTTCAGGAATGGGAAAAAATGCAATAGCATAGGCCTCTGAAAGCAAAAAGCAAGAGGCAAACAAACAAGGGGTATTGAAATAATGAAAAAGTTTGGCGCCAAGTATGACGCACAACGTAACGTAAACTCTTTTTTGGCACCAAAAATGACAGGAAATGACACACGTGCGTCACTAATGACGCCGCCGTGTGAAAGGTCTCGGTGTCACGTATGACGCCGGAAATGACGAAGTTGCATCATAAACGTACTTTTTCACGCCAAGAATGACGCAATAAAGTTTAGCATTTGACGCACCCGCGGGCCTAATACCCGCAATTGCAAGAAGTAGTCAATAGAAAAAAGACTAAACCCCAGGTAAGAAATAAATTTCTTAAAATTTTTACATGCCCAAATATGAAACTGACAGTCTGCAGAAGGAAATACATGAACCTGACTCATGGCAAATATAAGTACAATACATATATTTAGAACTTTATATAAATGCATAAAGTGCCAAACCATAGCTGAGAGTGTCTTAAGTAATGAAAACATACTTACCAAAAGACACCCATCCACATATAGCAGATAGCCAAACCAGTACTAAAACAGTTATTAGTAGAGGTAATGGTAAATTGAGAGTATATCGTCGATCTGAAAAGGGAGGTAGGAGATGAATCTCTACGACCGATAACAGAGAACCTATGAAATAGACCCCCGTTAGGGAAATCATTGTATTCAATAAGTAATATTCCCTTCACGTCCCTCTGACATTCGCTGTACTCTGAGAGGAATCGGGCTTCAACAATGCTGAGAAGCGCATATCAACGTAGAAATCTTAGCACAAACTTACTTCACCACCTCCATAGGAGGCAAAGTTTGTAAAACTGAATTGTGGGTGTGGTGAGGGGTGTATTTATAGGAATTTTGAGGTTTGGGAAACTTTGCCCCTCCTGGTAGGATTGTATATCCCATATGTCACTAGCTCATGGACTCTTGCCAATTACATGAAAGAAAGAAATAAGCTTTCCTTAGATAATATTCAAGTTTCCTAAAGGATCTTTAAAAGAAGTACTGTCTTCCATAGGAATAGTTTGGCAAGAGTAGAAATAGCCCCATCAACTTTGAGGACTTTTCCCCAAAACTCTAATCTAGCCGCTGGCAAAGGGTACAACCTTTTAAACCTAGAAAAAGGAATGAAAGTAGCACCAGGCTTATTCCATTCTTTAGAAATCATATCAGAAAAAGCATCAGGAACTGGAAAAACATCAGGAGTAACCACAGGAGGTTTATAAACAGAATTTAAACGTTTACTAGTTTTGATATCAAGAGGACTAGACTCCTCAATATCCAAAGTAACTAACACTTCTTTTAACAAGCTATGAATATACTCAATCTTGAAAAGATAGGTTGATTTGTCAGTGTCAATGTCTGAGGTAGGATCTTCTGAATCAGAGAGATCCTCATCAGAGGATATTTCAGTATGTTGCCGGTCATTAGAAATTTCATAAATTTTATGAGAAGTTTTAAAAGACCTTTTCCATTTATTAGAAGGCAGAATAGCAGGCAAAGCCTTCTGTATCGCATCAGCAATATCATTTTTCACATCAACAGGGTTATCATGTACATTAGATGTTGAAGGAACAATAGATACTGTACTAGTACTGATGGAAACATTTTCTGCGTGCAAAAGCTTATCATTACAATTGTTACATACTACAGCTGGAGGGTTCCAACAGTTGCTTCTGAGACAGGATCAGATTGAGACAAAATATAAAAGAAAATACAACATTAAAGCAAAATTTACAACTTCCTTATATGGCAGTTTCAAGAATGGGAAAAAATGCAAACAGCAAAGCCCTCTGAGCATATAGAAGGCAAGAGGCATATAGGAAGTGGGGTTAAAAATAAACAAAGTTTTTTATCACCAAGAATGGCGCACAACGCAAAAGGAAGTTAAAACATTTTTTGGCATCAACAACATCCAGAAATGACGCAACTCGCGTCATAACAGACACAACCTTGTGCAAGTAAACCTGGCGTCAACTAAGATGCTGAAAATGACGAACTTGCCTCATCAAAGACGTACCTTCGTTCCAAAAAATTCTCGTGCCAAGAATGACGCAATAAATAACAGCATTTTGCAACCTCGCGAGCCTAATTTTGCCCCGCGAAACTAAAAGAAAAAAGTCAAATTTGAAAAAAAGGACTATACCACAGGTAAGAAAAACAACCTCCTAAAACATGCTTCCCAAACTGAAACTGACAGTCTGCAAAAGGAAATATACATAGACCTGACTCATGGCAATTATAAGTAAAATACATATATTTAAAACTTTATATGAATACATAAAGCGCCAAAAAGTGTGTGTGTATATGTATATGTATATATATATATCTATATATATATATATATATATATATATATATATATATACACACACACATATACACACACACACATATACATACATATATATATATATATACACACATACATACACAAATATTTGTGTATATATATATATATATATATATATATATATATATATATAGATACACACTCCAATGCAGTTGTAAATTACAATATTTAGGTGAAACGACCAGATGTCTCCGTACACTGATTTATGAAACCTATGGAATATAGAAAAGGGTAAACAAGAAACTCACCTATATGAACATTTTACACAACAATAATATCAGTGATTTATCATATTGGGGCATTAAAAAGGTAATAAAAACCATGGAGAGGAGGCAATTTTGAAAAATTATTATTGAAAAAGAAGCCGACTATATATAAACAATATGGGAACCCTTCATCCGAAGGGACTCAATTCAGAATTAGACCTTAGTCCATTTATATTGGACTAAAAAGTTAATAAAAAGCTAGTATCAGGATTAATAAAATAAATCGATATAGCTAAATATGGATATACTCTGCAAGCAAAATATATCCCTCAATAAATAGAAACCAATTTTTTTTATATATATATAGCTAGATCCCTCTTTGCCAATGAGGGATATATTTTTAGCAACATTAATTGTTCTGACATACACGTAAATCTACAGCTGAGCTACTTAGGTCTATTTATTTAAATTGAAGAAGTGTATGTGTATATATATATATATATATATATATATATATATATATATATATATATATATATATATATATATATATATATATATATTATTTATAAGTAATATTAGTGTAATAACTAAGCCTAAATAAAGCATACACAAATATATCAAAAATAGGGGTATCACAATTTAAGGATAATGCTTAAGAATGTATAATATATAAGAATTCAAAACAGGTATAGGAAGTATATTTAAGTTATTTATGTTGTTAAGTGATATAAGGCTATGAAATAACAGTATAATATCACCTTAAATGAACAATGAGAGAATACCACCTTATATTTCAAAGAAATAATTGGTGAACTTTCAACAAATGAAAACTCAAGGAGGGGTATTTAAACTCAGCTAATGTCCCCATGAATATCAGTCTTGAAAATGCCTAGTTACAGGTGAAACGCGTTGACAATTATGCAGGGGTCCAAAGAAATTCAAACATCGTTGAAGAAATACAAGCACCTTTACAGCGGACGAGAATATATGCCAAAGTGTGTGTAAAATAAACCAGTAGCCCTGTACAATCCGCCACCAACACAAGACGTACAACATTGGTAAGATCTATATTATTGATAATTTTGCCGTGACATAGTCACACTCCTAAAGGTCAGAGAAAAGACCGGAAGCGTATAGGAACATACGCACAGCATTTTTACAATCAGTCATTACTGACAGCTATTGGAAAGTTCTGAGCTGAGATGAGACATCTCAAGTGGTGAAGGGACTGGTAAAGTATCCCCACTAAGTAATCTCGTGTTAACATCATTGCCAATTTTTGAACATATAAACGGACTGTTACTAATCCGTTATAGAATATCGAATTGTGACCCGTAAACCTTGAAGTTTTCACAGACCTGTTGATACACCAAACAAGTGAACTGTTATTTTATTATAATATATGAACTGCCCATTATATTGAACATATGAACTATTCATTATCACAGGCAAGAGAAGTTTAAACATAAAGCAGATGAACACTTGTGTATTATAGTTACTAAACCGTGAGGCGGTTTTAACTTTTAAGGTGGTATTTAGTAATTGACCGTCGCTTCCTACTATCGCTGCATAAGAGGAGACGTCCTTGTGTATCCATTAGCTCATTGTGCACATATATATTTTACGAGATATGTTTTAGAGATATATAATTGTTCATTGCTTATTCTATTTTATGTTTTGAGGAATATATTTTAGGAATTTATGTGTATTAGAAATTTATGTGCTTTAGACATTTTTATATTAAATCCTGTTGACATATTGAGATAGTGTGGGAGATTTTATTTCTGAGACAATATATTTGTGTGTAGAAGTCTACATTAAGAGATCTATAGTTGTGTACTGTTTGTTGTATAACCCTAGCTCTCTAGTACAATATATAATTGTGTGTAGAAGTCTACATTAAGAGATCTATAGTTGTGTACTGTTTGTTGTATAACCCTAGCTCTCTAGTACAATATATATTTGTGTGTAGAAGTCTACATTAAGAGATCTATAGTTTTGTACTGTTTGTTGTATAACCCTAGCTCTCTAGTACAATAAGTACATTTTAGCGCTGATTATTCCACCTTTGCTGTACATATTCTCCAGACTAGTAGTGAGTCCCTTAAATAGCACACAGGGTTATAAGTTTAGCACTTTTAGTCTTCCTTACTAACTTAATCATCACAGACTAATAATCAGTGATCTTATGATGCCTCTTAGCTTGCTTTATTAGTTTTAATACTCACTGTTAAATTAAGCACAAAAATCAGTGGTGGTTCTGGGGTGGGGAATACTTACTGGGGGAGTTGGGGAGTTGTGGGGGTAACACACATGGGAACAAGGTAGGCATAAGTGTATAGGTGTCAGCTGTGTAGTGTGTGTGTGTGTGTGTATAAGTGTATCCTATGTAGTGTGTGTGTCTGCATGTATAAATGTAACCTATGAAGTGTGTGTATCGGCATGTATAAATGTAACCTATGAAGTGTGTGTATCGGCATGTGTAAGTGTATACTATGTAGTGTGTGTGTATCTGCATGTATAAGTGTATGCTATGTAGTGTGTGTGTGCGTATCTGCATGTATTAGTGTATGCTATGTAGTGTGTGTGTGTGCGTGCATGTGTAAGTGTATGCTATGTAGTGTGTGTGTGTGTGTGTGTATCTGCATGTGTAAGTGTATGCTATGTAGTGTGTGTGTATCTGCATGCATTAGTGTATGCTATGTAGTGTGTGTGTATCTGCATGTGTAAGTGTATCCTATGTAGTGTGTGTGTGTGTATCTGCATGTGTAAGTGTATCCTATGTAGTGTGTGTGTGTGTGTATCTGCATGTATTAGTGTATGCTATGTAGTGTGTGTGTGTTTCTGTATGTGTAAGTGTATGCTATGTATAAGTGTGTGTATCTGCATGTATAAGTGTATGCTATGTAGTGTGTGTGTATCTGCATGTATTAGTGTATGCTATGTAGTGTGTGTGCATGTGTAAGTGTATGCTATGTAGTGTGTGTGTATCTGCATGTGTAAGTGTATCCTATGTAGTGTGTGTGTATCTGCATGTGTAAGTGTATCCTATGTAGTGTGTGTGTTTCTGTATGTGTAAGTGTATGCTATGTAGTGTGTGTGTGTATCTGCATGTATTAGTGTATGCAATGTAGTGTGTGTGTGTGTATATGTGTGTGTGTGTGTGTGTGTGTATCTGCATATGTGTATGCTATGTATACATATAAGTATGCTATGTAGTGTGTTACTGTGCATTTTTGCTAACTTTAAAGCCCAGAATCTAGAATATTAATAAGGAAAGCAGAGAGCAGTTTTAAAGAATCTATTATTAAACGTCCAATGAAGATAAAAATATTTAGCGCTGTCTCTGCAAAGGCTAATTAAATACAGAGCTCATATAGCTATACCAGTGGTTTGAGCTTGTGTTTGATTTGCTGCCTAAGAGTATTAAAAGATATGACTTTATGTAGAATTGTATTTATATTACTTTGGTCTTATGATTTTTTATTAAGCCCCACCCCTGCTCCTGCCCTCCACATTTCAATGTTTTGCTGCGGGGGGGGGGGTGTCCCTCTTTTGAAATGTTGGGAGATATATACACACATACATATATATATATATATATTTATACATACACATATACACACACACATACATATATATATATATATATATATATATATATATATATATATATTTATATATAACATAATTTATGTAAGAACTTACCTGATAAATTCATTTCTTTCATATTAGCAAGAGTCCATGAGCTAGTGACGTATGGGATATACATTCCTACCAGGAGGGGCAAAGTTTCCCAAACCTTAAAATGCCTATAAATACACCCCTCACCACACCCACAATTCAGTTTAACGAATAGCCAAGAAGTGGGGTGATAAGAAAGGAGCCAAAGCATCAAAAATAAGGAATTGGAATAATTGTGCTTTATACAAAAAAATCATAACCACCACAAAAAGGGTGGGCCTCATGGACTCTTGCTAATATGAAAGAAATGAATTTATCAGTTAAGTTCTTACATAAATTATGTTTTCTTTCATGTAATTAGCAAGAGTCCATGAGCTAGTGACGTATGGGATAGCAGATACCCAAGATGTGGAACTTCCACGCAAGAGTCACTAGAGACGGAGGGATAAAATAAAGACAGCCAATTCTGCTGAAAAAATTAATCCACTACCCAAATCAAAAGTTTCAATTTTTATAATGAAAAAAACTGAAATATAGGCAGAAGAATCAAACTGAAACAGCTGCCTGAAGTACTATTCTACCAAAAACTGCTTCTGAAGAAGAGAAAACATCAAAATGGTAGAATTTAGTAAGAGTATGCAAAGAAGACCAAGTCATTGCTTTGCAAATCTGATCAACAGAAGCTTCATTCTTAAAAGTCCAGGAAGTAGAAACTGACCTAGTAGAATGAGCCGTAATCCTCAGAGGCGGGAATTAACCCGACTCCAAATAAGCATGATGAATCAAAAGCTTTAACCAAGATGCCAAAGAAAAGGCAGAAGCCTTCTGACCTTTCCTAAAACCAGAAAAGATAACAAATAGACTAGAAGTATGTCTGAAATCTGAGTAGCTTCAACATAATATCTCAAAATTCTTACCACATCCAAAAATGTAAGAATCTTACCAAAGAATTCTTAGGATTAGGACACAAAGAAGGGACAATAATTCCTCCACTAATGTTGTTAGAATTCACAACTTTAGGTAAGAATTGAAATGAGGACAGCAAGAAACCACCTTATCCTGATGAAAAATCAGAAAAGGAGATTCACAAGAAAGAACAGATAATTCAAAAACTGTTCTAGCTGAAGAGATCTAAAAAGAACAATACTTTCCATGAAAGTAATTAATGTCCAAAGAAAGCATATGCTCAAACAGAAGAGCCTGTAAAGCCTTCAGAACCAAAATAAGACTCCAAGGAGGAGAAATTGGCTTAATGACAGGCTTGATACGAACCAAAGCCTGAACAAAACAATGAATATCAGAAAGATTTAGCAATTCTTACTGTGAAACAGCACAGAAAAAGCAGAGATTTGTCCTTTCAAGGAACAAGCAGACAAAATCTTATGAAGAAACTATAAAATCCTAGGAATTCTAAAAGAATGCCAAGAGAATTCATAAGAAGAGCATCATGAGATGTAAATCTTCCAAACTCGATAATAAATCCTACTAGACACAGATTTACGAGCCTGCAACATAGTAATAATCACTGAGTCAGAGAAACTTCTATGACTAAGTACAAAGCGTTAAATTTCCATACCATCAAATTAATAATTTGAATTCCTGATGAAAAAAACGAATGTTAAGATAAAAGGTCTGGCCTTAATGGAAGTAACCAAGATTGGCAACTGGACATCCGAACAAGAACCAAAACCTGTGTGGCCATGCTGGAGCCACCAGCCATACCAAAGATTGCTCTCTGATGATTTAGAAAATCCCTCTAAAAAGAAGAACCAGAGATGAAAAAATATAGGCAGATTGATAATTCCAAGGAAGTGTTAATGCATACACTACTTCCGCCTGAGGATCCCAGGACCTGAATAGGCCCCTGGGAAGTTCCTTATTTAGATGAGATGCCATCAGATCTATTTCTGGAAGCCCTCACATCTGAAAAATTAAAAAACATATCTGGGTAAAGAGACCATTCTCCCGGATATAAAGCTTGATTAACAGAGATAATCCGCTTCCCAATTAACTATACCTTGGAAAAAGACCACAGAAATTAGATAGGAGCTGGATTTAGCACAAGCAAATATCCAAGATACTTCTGTCACAGCCTAAAGACTGATAGTCCCACCCTGATGATTGACATACGCCACAGTTTTGACATTGTCTGTCTGAAAAAAAAACGTCTCTTCTTCAAAAAGAAACCAAACTGAAGAACTGAGAATGCACGGAGTTCCAAAATATCAAATGGTAATCTCGCCTCCTGAGATTTCCAAACCCCTTGTGCTGACAGAGATTCTCAGACAGCCTCCCAACCTAAAAGACTTGCATCTGTAGAGATCATGGTCCAGGTTGAAAGAACCGAAGAGACCTGTAGAACTAAATGATGGTGATCTTAACCACCGAATCAAGATAGATAAACATTAGGACTCAAAGATATAAAAAGTGATATCCTAGAATCCCTGCACCATTATTCAGCATAAAAAACTGGAAAGGTTTCCTATGAAATGAGCAAAGGAAAACAAATCCAATGCTGCAGCCATGAAACCTAAAACTTCCATGCAGATATAGCAACTTGAAGGAAATAATAGAGACTGAAAGTTCCGACAAACGGAACCCAATAAACTTGTCACTTGGAGGGCGGAGTCGACAGCCAACGGGAGCAGACGTGCCAGAGGAGAGCTCCTGACTCTAGACCCATAAAAGTTAAATAAAAGCCTCATTATTACTTATATTTGGGGGCAATTTTGATATATATAAGACCACAACTATAGCCTCCTTATCCTTGCATAAAATAAGGGACCTCTATCAAAACTTTTGAATCGCGGGCGCATTCACAGGCCCAGTAACTGCTCATCCTTGCTGAGGAGACCCTTACTAGCTCCGGAGGGTCGAGGATCCGCTCCGGAGCAGAAGATTGCTGCTTCATTGCCGGCTAGGAGGTCAGTCTGACCGCTACACTTGCGACCGGAGACCTAACAGCAACACCATTCACGTTGCCCAGGCTGGGCCTTACCTTCCCCTGGGACTGCTTACACAGCCCCACTGATCATCATCCCGGGAGCAGTCATTCCACGACCCAAGCCTCACGAACTGTTACCTGTGATCCTGTGGAACCGAATCCTCCGCGCGCCTGAACAACTTTAGGCGCGGGGAGCCGCCATCTTGCTTGGGGCCTTTCTCTCCTGACACGGCGCGGCCTCTGCTGGTGTGCTCAGAAGGGTCCGCAATCGAAGGTATTTTGCCGATCAACAACCTCCGGTCCCAGGGGAGAGGCTCCTGTTGCATCCCCTGGCTGCCGGAGAACGGAGATTCTTGGAGGAGTGGGCCCGGCTGGGGTGGAGGACTGCAGGCCTGATCTGAACCAGCAAAACGCAGGGGGAGGTGAGTCAATCCCAACTTAAACACACACAACCGGAGGAATACCCTAGATTGACACCTACCCCTATCGATTTCCTCCCATTTTTTCTGAGAACACTTGGGGGAAAAAATAAGAGGGAAAGAAAAACCCAAAAAAAAAAAAAAAAGAAACAACAAAAAAGGCAGTGCATGGTTCGTCTTGAGGAGCCCTGAGGCCTACACATCTCACACCTGGTAGGCCTCACCTGCAGTATCACAAGACTAGAACCCTCTAACATCAGGCACCTCATCACTGAATACCACTGACTTACAACCGCAACAGCAGTGATATCACTCACTATTATCACCTATACCCTACATCTATAGCTCCTCAAAATAAACATACATACCGCAATAAATACAAGAGGCTAATAGGGGCTGAGAACTAGCTGGCGGGAAAAGACGCCATTTAAAAGACACTGCAACAGGGACACATAAAGCCTCTGTTAACACCCCTCTCGTTGCTCTAATGTGAGTACCATCATATTTATCTAAGCACAGTCTCCTTACAAGACTCCACTATACCAAATTCTCGGCCTAGGCTGTGGAGCTTTATAGCAACAACTTGGGAATATCAGTTGAGAATTAGCAGGAGCCTACAAGTCACCAGACAAGAGAGACTTTTCAAAAATACCATCTCCCTACCCTAAACGCATTATGTGAAATTGAAAAAGAACTCCAATAATCACATTTCCTGACAATTAACCGATATGCACTAGCCAAGTGTTGGACTACCACTAGCATGAACAAACACCCCTAAACACTACCCAAAGATCCTGAGAATAGCGAAGCACAAGGAACAACACAAGTCAGGGACTATTTCAAATTTAAGATATAATATAGGGCTGCCTACATATCATCACTCTCACCATGAAGAACAAGTCACAAACAGTGAAAGAATGCCTATCAAGGTCCCAATCAAAACAAAAGGGACCGGATAAAAGTAACTCTCCTGTGGCAACTAACTCAATAACACAAACCCCTGAGACTCCTGGAGGTTTAAGAACAGAGGAGAACAATAAAGAGCTTCTAGCCCAAATTAAATCAATATTCCAGGAAGAATTCAAAATGGCCCTGTCTGAGATAAGGCAAGATATTAGAGAAATAGGTGGGAGAACAGCGGAACTAGAAGAAAAACTAGACAATGTAACAGAATAAATCCCTATACTCAGAAACTCCATACAAGACAACTCTTCATACATCTGCAGACTTGAAGAACAGATTGAAGATCTGGAAAACAGATCTCGCAGATCTAACCTGAGAATTCGAAATCTCCCAGAGACTTTTAAAAATCTTGAAGAAACCATTACTGATCTATTCACACAACTAATCCCAGATATTGAACCAAATATGTTATTGATGGACAGGGTCCATAGGGCTCTCACAAGACCGCAACCAAATTCTGCTAGAGACATTATTCTAAAACTGCACTACTACCATGTTAAAGAAAAATTTTTGAAAGCAGCCAGAGACCAAAAATGCATAGAATATGAAGGTCATAATCTGCAAATATACTCAGATCTTGCTTCAATAACACTTCGGAAAAGAAGGGACTTGAAACCCATTACCACAGCTCTAACAAAGGAGTATATAAAATATAGATGGAACTTTCCCTTCAAACTGGCCTTTACATATCAGAACGGAAATTACACCTGTACTACTTTGGAGGAAGGAAAGGCCATACTAGATCGTCTACAAATACAAATGGACACTCCTGTTACTCCTGCAAGCTCATCTTCCACTAGGAAAACTTTTCAGAAAGAATGGATCCCGATCGGGAGAAAAGGAAAAGCAACGAAACAAAGGGCAAACCCCAGCAAGGAAACTGACGGAGAAGAAACTGATGACACAGTAGATCCCCCACCATGAGAACAAGGCTAATCTGGAATCTTTATCTATTCCAGGACTTTTTCAAAAGTTGAGAGGATTGACCCAACTCGAAGGGACAAGGCTTGTATAGTGACATTCTTTTGTTTGAGGTTCAATTTTGATATGTTATTGTTTTAGGGTTACTTTTTGGTTGCAATGTTTATATGTTACAGTCCGTAGGCAATGCTCAATTCAGAAAGGTATAGCTCCCCGCTTAGATAGCATACCACCTTCAAATTCATATTTGTCTAAGCTAGCTCTTCAACTAATAGATAGCATAAGAAATATTGGTAGCCCCTACTGCCTCTCTGAACTTAATTATCCTATTTAAGTTTTTGAAAACGCATTGCCTACAATTTTTAGTTAGATTTACATTCAAAATGTTTACTAGTAGAATTTAAAAGAGTAATAAATATTCCCAGGATCTCCCCCACCCCCTCCCCTCCCCACCTCCCCATTCCCCCCATCCCTTACCCCCTTCCCCTAACCCATGTTCATGCTAAACTTTCTGATCAGGTAAATGTGATGTAAACACTATGTCCCACATCACATATTTATTATTATTATTTCTAGAATTTATTGGTATTTTATTTTTACTTCACTCTTGGTCACTAATTTCCAGGTCATCCCACACATTCACTGTGACAATTTATTCGGATATCTATTCTCATGTACTGCCTATTGCAATATTACCTATTTTGCTAATTTTTTCCTCCACTCACTATGTAGGCTTGATCATAACTTTCCCACAGAAACCAAGCTTGGCCTGGTCCATGGAGCTCCCCCTCCAGAAAGGAGAGACCGCGATCCATTCATCAGAGGCCCTAAGGTACCTTACTATAGCTGTTCTGTCTAAAGATATATCATGTCAATAAAAATAATATCACATAATGTTAGGGGTTTAAACTCCGATATCAAACGGAAAAAGGCAATCTCAGAATACAAGGCGCTAAAGGCCAAGATAATAATGCTACAAGAAACACACTTCACGTCAGCATACACACCCACATATTGGGATAAGGCGTTCCCCACACAATATCATGCTATAGGCCCGAAAAAGAAATGCGGGGTCTCAATACTAATACACTCTTCCCTAAATTTCCATGAGGAATCTGTTACAAAAGACAGAGAAGGCAGATATTTAATAATACAAGGTTCAATACAAAATACCCCAATTCTGTTAGTTAACGTGTATGCCCCTAATGAGCTACAAGCCAATTTTATTTCTAAACTTAGCAAGCACCTCACGATGTGGAAAAGGTATAAAATTATAGTGGGTGGGGACTTCAATCTCACTATGAATGACAGAATTGACAGATCCTCACAAGCGAAGCCGCCTGTTAACAAACTCACCAAATCAAGCAGGATCCTGCTTGACTTCTCACTAGATCATAATCTGATAGATGGGTGGCGAGCTCTAAATCACGGAACTAGAGATTACACATATTATTCCCCTATGCATTCATCTCAATCTAGAATAGATTATATCTTTGTGAGTCAAATTCTAGTACCCTTACTCTCCAAAGCGTCTATCACAAATTGCTCCTGGTCAGACCACTCCATAGTGGAAATCACTCTGTCAGGACTGATTAACCCACACAGGACTAAATCCTGGACTCTAAATGCATCCCTGCTTAGGGAAGGTCCGGAACTAACACAACTTAAGCAAGAAATCACTGAATTTATCAATATCAACAATAACTCCACACAGAACCCTATCTTAGAATGGGGAGCACTAAAGGCATATACGCGAGGTTTACTTATGGCTGAATCTGGCAGACAAAATAAACTTAGGGAAACTAAATTATTAAACCTAAAAGCGGAGACAAACAGGCTTCGATCACAAATAGGGCTTAACCCTTCACGTAACTTAACTAACCTACTCAAGACCAAAAATGCAGAATTAGACTCACTTCTAAATAAGGAAGCAGCAAGATCTATAAAAATAGTGGACACTCAGTACTATATCTACGGCAATAAGCCTGACCGAATGCTAGCTAACAAACTAAAAGAAATAACGAAAATCACAACAGTCCCCCAGGTACAATCTCCAAATAACAAAATGACCAATGACCCCCAGGACATTGCCAACATTTTTGCAGACTTCTATGATAAACTGTATAATATATCATTAGCAAATAAAGGTAGAGACAAAGCCCCAGACCTATCCGCCTTTCTCGGAGAGAGTACGATGCCAACTATAACAGAAGAGGAGTTAGAATCCCTAAATAGCCCCATAACCCAAGAGGAAATAAAATTGAATATTAAAAATCTTAAACGATCTAAAGCCCCAGGACCTGATGGCTACCCTGCCATCTTTTATAAAATACTGCATCCCATTCTGATACCTCAGCTAGTCAAAGTATTTAATGCCATGATGCAGGGTAAAGATATACCTAGAGAAATGCTGTTGGCCAGAATTACAGTAATCCCAAAACCGGGGAAAAATAAACAACATTGCCACAACTACCGACCCATTTCCTTAATCAATCAGGATATTAAATTATTTACTAAAATCTTAGCGAACCGCCTAAACCCACTCCTTATTAAACTAATTCACCCAGACCAAGTTGGATTTATTTCACAAAGAGAGGCCCCAGACAACACTAGGAAGATTATTGATTTGATCAATATAGCCACGGTGGGAAGAATGCCTTCTCTGTTCCTCTCTCTGGACGCAGAGAAGGCATTCGATAGAATTAACTGGGACTTTATGTTTGCGGTTCTGGAGAGGGTGGGTATTTCAGGGTCATTTTATGGCGCTATCAAATCACTATATTCATTCCCAACAGCTTTTGTAAAATTGGCAGGATATCAGTCTAAAACCATACATATCAACAACGGAACCAGACAGGGATGCCCGTTATCCCCGCTGCTATTTGCTTTGAGCATAGAACCGTTGGCTATTAAAATTAGAGAAAATCGAGATATCTCCGGAATTCAGGTAGGCCAAACAGAACATAAGATATCCCTGTTTGCCGATGATGTGATCTTGACGTTAACTAAACCCTTATTATCCCTCCCACCGGTATACAAATTAATACAGCGGTTTGGGTTCCTATCGGGTTATAAAATAAATGAGGAGAAATGCGAAGCCCTAGGAATCGAGTTGCCAAACCACACTAAAAAACTTATGGAACTTAATTTTGCATTCAAATGGCCAACAAAGTCCATTAAATATCTAGGAATTAACCTATCTAATAATATACACTCCCTATATCAATTAAATTACCTCCCCATGTTTAAAAAAATTAGAGCCTTATTAATAAAATGGACGAAACTCAAAATCTCTCTATATGGACGAATTATCTCTACCAAGATGTCCCTGCTACCCAAATTGCTGTATTTATTCCGCTCCCTGCCAATATCTCTTCCCCTGTCAGACTTACATAAACTCCAAAAGGATATCTCGAAGTTTGTATGGCATTGTAAAAGAGCAAGAATCAATAAAAATATCATGTGTACTTCAAAAAGAGAGGGGGGGGGTGGGTCTCCCAAACCTTGTCCCATACTATTACTCAGCCCGTATGGCCCAGACCTTACACTGGTTCAAACCTCATGATAATTCGCAATGGATAAAAATTGAATCTAACATTATGAACACCTCGCCATTATCCAATCTCTTATGGACCCCCAACAATGATATCACTCATAAAAAATGTGAATTTATTGCAATTCAGCATACCCTACACATTTGGAAAACTGTGAACTCCAAATTCCCCCTCCTCAATAGGAGATCAATGATCACTCCCTTGACACCCAAAAACACCCCACTCGATAAAATTACACAACAGAAATGGCATAATAAAGGGCTTTACAGAATAGCAGACTTATACAAAGACGCCAAGTTAATTTCATACGAACAGTATCAAGCCTTAGATAGCGAAGATAGAAATATTTGGTATCATTACCTCCAATTAAAATCAAGAGCACAACAAATTATGGGGGGGGAGAAGGTTCCTATAAGTACCACACTAGAGAGGCTTTGCCTTTCTGATCAGAACGTCAGAGGTGGGATCTCTACCCTATATACACTATTCAACAGCACTCCACAAGATAGCAAACCACCCATAATGCTAAAATGGGAAAATGACACAGGAAAAACCTGGTCTATAGAGACATGGAAGGAGAATTTAGCCAGTGGGTTATCTTTCTCACAAAATGCGGCTCTCAGGGAAAATTTTGTTAAGGTAGCCTTCAGATGGTACTTATTCCCAACTAGGTCGGGAGGAGGGGGAGACCCTCTCACCAAACTTTGTTATAGAGGGTGCGGCGAAACTGGGACATACGCCCACATGTGGTGGGACTGTAGACTAGTTAAGGAAGTTTGGAATCAGACCTCCTTCCTAGTGAGTGAGATTCTCCAAAAAACAATAACGTTGACAATGGAGCAGGCTCTCCTCCACTTCCCGATTCCAGGAATCTCCAAACATAATAATAAGTTAGCAAGATGGATCTGTACTATTGTCAGACTGAGCATAGCCCAATTCTGGAAGGGAACCCCCCCTAGTTTTGATATGATTAAACAAAAGATGATATATCATTTTGATATGGCGAGCGCCACAGCAGAATATCTAGACGATAAAAAAACATTTCTTCAGCAATGGGAACCCTTCATACATTACTATGAAGCCTCGAGGAGGAGGGGGGGGGCTGGAATGGACTAGGCCAAGCAAAACTTATATAAAATAGGACCACAAAACATCTTAGGAGAATGGAGACACATTTGTACCCATATGTCAAAGTGTTTTTCTTTGTAATGTATGTGATTTGTACCGAGCGACTTGAAAATGTTGGAACTTATGACCACTGTTTACTGTTTTTGTATTTGTAAAAATTTATGAATAAAAATATTTTCACCATAAACTTGTCACTTGTCTGTTAGAGACAAAAACATTGACACAATCTATCTGGAAACCTAAAAAAGGTGATTCTTGTGTGAGGAATCAAGGAGCTTTTGATAAAAAGATCCTCTAAACATGTCTTGAAGAAACAACAAAGTTGAATCGTATGAGATTCTGCAGAACGAAAAGACTGAGCCAGTACCACGATACCATCCAAATAAGGAACACTGAGAACCTTGAAAAGATTCTTAGAGCTGTCGCTAGACCAGAAGAAAAAGCAACAAATTGGTAATGCTTGTCAAAAAAAGAGAATCTCAGAAAATAAAAAATAATCTGAATGAAAACAGAAAATGAAGATATGCATCTATTGTATCTATTGTAAACAAATAATGCCATCAATGACCAAAAAGGCAGAATAAACCATATAAACACCATTCTTAAAGATGGTACACTTATATGACAGTTCAAAAAGATTTTCTATCTTTGGAACAATGAATAGTCTTGAATAAAACCCCAAAACCCAGTTCCTAAAATGAAACTGGAATAAATACCCCAGAAAACTCCAGGTCTGAGCAGCGCTTGAGCCCCAACGGGTGACCAGCCGCACTTCACCAGTACTCAAAACATATAGGTCTGAAACACACTTCAGGAAAGTGTTAGTTTCACTGGAATAGCTGGAATATGATAGAGAAAAAAGACTTCTCACAGACAGTTTTACTCTGAAACCTATTCTGTACCCAAAGTCTAAGAAGTTTGGACCGAATAGAAACAAATACATTTAAAAAAATAAATAAAAATCTTAACCTGCCCCTTACCAGCCAAGCTGGAATAAGAACCGCACCTACATGCAAATTTGGGGAGCTTTGAACTTTTAAAAGGCTTAATTGAATGAGGAAAAAACTTCTAATTATAAACATATTACTTGGGGAAAAAATTCAGGATTCTGTTCCTTAGTAAGAACAGAAAACTAATATAAGCTTAAAGTCTTAGTCTTAGAACTCAATCTTGAAGCCCAGAGTAACAGTTAAAGAATTGAATCCAATTATGAACCAAATAATTGATTATCTTGGAAAAAAAGAAATATGGATTTTAGAAATCAAAATTGAAATCACAAAGTTCTTCTAGCTAAAATAGCTAAAGACATAGATTAAACCTCATTTGCAAAAATATTTAATAAAATGAAAACACAAATGAAATTATTAGCATGTTAATCAAATTAAAGGACCAGTCAACACACTGGACTTGCACAATCAACAAATGCAAGACAACAAGACAATGCAATAGCACCTAGTCTGAACTTCAAATAAGTAGTAGATTTTGTCCTTTTAACAATGCTAAACAAAACATAATCCGATACTTGATCTTAAAGTATCCAACCAGAAAGATGAAGCAATTGCAACATCAGCAAAATAAATTACAGGTCTAAGAAAAGAACCTGAAAATAATTTTCCTTAAATAAGATACGACCATCTGAAGGAAAAAAATAAATACTATTTTCTATAAGAATAATAGTATATTTAGCAGGAGTAGAGATAGCCCCATAAACTTGGGGAATCTTTCCTCAAAACTGAAAACTAACTGCCGGCAAAGAATACAATTTAAAAACCTTAAAGAAGGACTAAAAGAAAATTCTCAGCCTATTCCATTCCCTAGTATCAGGGACTGGAAAAAAACCTCTGAAGAAACCACAGAAGATAAATAAGCAGAATTGAAAAGTTAGCTAGGTTTTTAAAATCAAAAGAACTAGTTACTTCAATATCCAAAATAATCAACAATAAAAAAGTAGATTTGTTAGTGTCAATATCTGATGAAGAAAAATTCTGAATGAGAAAAAACACCATCAGAGAAGGATAATTCATTATGTTGTTGGTCATTTAAAACTTCATCAACTAAAAAAGAAGTTTGAAAAAGACCTAAAAATTTTATTAGAAGGCAGGATGTCAGACAAAGCCTTTAAAATAGAATCAGAAAAATATTCTTATAAATTTCTAAGTATATCTTGCACATAAGATATAAAAAGAATAGCAATATATAAAGCATAAATACAAATGGATTCTGCATGTAAAAGTTTATCATGATAACTTATTACAAACCATAGCTAAAGATAAACATTCATAACATTAAAATAAATGAACTTAGCTTTGGTAGGACTGATATCAGTCAACAGGAATCCCTCAGCATTTCTTGATACAGGAACAGTGATTGAATATCTTGCAATATGTAATAGAAAAAAAAAAAAAACAACATATAAAGCAAAATTATCAAATTCCTTAAATGACAGTTTCAGGAATGGGAAAAAATGCAAAATAAACCAGCCTCTAGCAACCAGAAGCAACAAAAAAGTGAGACTTAAATAATGTGAAAAAAAGTGGAACAAGAATTACGCCCACATTTTTGGCGCCAAGTATGACGCCCACATTATTGGCGCCAAGTACAACGCCCATATTTTTTGGCGCCAAGTATGACGCCACATCCTCCGACGCCGAAAACGACGCACACATTTTTTGGGGCAAAAAAACGTCTGAACACACAAGTGACAAAAAATGACGCAACTACGTCGCCGGAAATGACAAAATTTTGCACCAAAAAAGTTCGCGCCAAAAATGACGCAATAAATTGAAGCATTTTCTGCCCCTGCGAGCCTAACAGCCCGCAGGGAAAAAAGTCAATTGAAAATTTTCAAGGTAAGAAAAAAATATTTATTCATATGCATTATCCCAAATAATAAAAATGACAGTCTGAATGAAGGAATACTGATTATCCTGAATTGTGGGTGTGGTGAGGGGTGTATTTATAGGCATTTTAAGGTTTGGGAAACTTTGCCCCTCCTGGTAGGAATGTATATCCCATACGTCACTAGCTCATGGACTCTTGCTAATTACATGAAAGAAACATATATATATATATATATATATATATATATATATATATATAAAACAAGCGCACAGAGACACCTCTCATAGTGCAGATCAATTGGATTTATTACAAAAACATATAAAATACATAAAAACTATGGAAGGTAATCCTTACTCACAAATATAACCTCAATCGAATGAGGTAAGTATAAGCAATTGGATTCTCAAAGTGTCCCCACTTATAACCTGGAAAAGCGCTGAATTGTGAAGTCAGTCTCAAAATCTTGAGTTCGTTGGTAACGCTTGTTTGCTTTCTTTTCCGGTTAGCTGAGCAAATACTCCTCATGTGCTCAGTGGAGATCAAAGTTCATTTTGTGGAGATGTAAAAAAACACTCTATTCAGAGTTTGAAATAACCGCTGTGGCTCCTTTTGCGATGCTCAGAGTCGCTCTTCAGCGTGTCTGTCGGCAATGACGTAAGGTGGGCGTGGCCTTACGCGTTTCACGGTAAACAACCGCTTCGTCAGAGGCTTGATGATTCCCACCTTACCAGCTGAACATTTGTAGTCAGCGTAGAGGTACACTCCCACCTTACTTCATGAAAATGGTATTGCAAAGAAAAATCAATACCTGTCATTTTAGCACCGTATATGTTTACATATGTACTCCTTATAAAAGCCTATTTGACAACACACGCCTGCCTATAAGCGATTACTCTACTAAGTGTGATACCATGTTATAATATTTATTTGAACATTGTTAAATTGATAAAATTAGTTAATTCATCAATTGAAAAAAACAAACAGTTGCAGCATAAGCTAATTGAAGCTTAAACAAATATATTGAACTATACTGTACTGAACTAGATCTGATTTAATAATTTCTTACATATTGACTTGGCCTTAAGGGTGTGTTTGCATAAACATTTGAAAGTCTGTCTTAACACTTCCTACCTTAATTCGTATTTTTTGTATATTAAATAAAATACTGAAACACTTAGTTTCTTGGTTTGTTATTTTTGAATTTAACTTATTGCACATTATAAAGCTTATTTGTGAATTAAAATTTTTAATAAAAAGTTAATAGAATTAAAAAAAAATATTTTTAATTAAAAAATTATTATTTAATTTGATCATCTGAAAAAAACTAAGGAGACCAACAGAAGGTTCATTATTGGAATCTATGCTTCGGTTTTCAATTTTATTATATAAACTGAAGCTTTTAAAAGCTATAGTGAAAAGGCCTCTAATTTTATTCTGTATTATGTCCGCCTTTCACCATGAGTGTGTATTATCTTATATCCAAACCTCACTTTAGAGGAGGGTAAAAGATTTTTGGTGTATATGTATGTATGTATGTATGTATGTATGTATGTATATTATATATATATATATATATATATATATATATATATATATATATATATATATATATATATATATATATATATATACACACACACACACACATATACACAACATATACACAACATATATATATGTGAATGATAATGTAGACATGCACGCCTCCACCTGCGTACAAACACACACACATGTAATATGCATATCTTTCTAGATCCTTAGTCAATTTGGCTTAAGTGTGTTTAGATGTTGTGTACTATGTTAGAAAGGCCTGGATATCAACTTCCCTATTCATGCCAAAGGGTTCCATAGTCTGGAGGGAGTGAATCCAGAAGGTCTCCCTTTGTCGTAGACGTAACATTCTATCTCCCCTTCTTTCATCTAGTGTGACTTGTTCAATAGCTTTAAATCGAAGACTTGAAGGGTCATTGTTATGTACCCTTCTAAAGTGATCTGTCACTCCATGAGATACATCGCCTTTCTCAATGTTAGTTATATGTTCCAGGACCCTCCTCTTCACGGTTCTTTTGGTCCTGCCTACATATTGACAATGACAAGCACATTCTAAAACGTATACTACGTATTTAGAATGGCAATTCATACAGTTTTTTATTGGTTTCTTGAAACCATTAACTTGGGATCTTATTTGTTTATTGTTTGTATCTATAATGGGACATGTATTGCAATTTTTACGATTACATCTAAAAAATCCATAATTTGCTTTATTTAACCAGTTAGGTTTAGTGTCTTGTTTTAAACGACTTGGGGCCAGGATATCCTTTAGATTTTGATTCTTCCTAAACACCACTGTTGGTGTCTCGTCCAAAGTGTCTTTAAGGACTGAGTTCTCCAAAAGAACATGCCAATGCTTTCTAATCGCTTTCTTAATACACCAAGCTTTCTCATTATACTTAGTTAAAAACAGGTTGTTTTTCTTACTGTTCTGCATAATTTGATTGTGATTCCCTTTCTGTTTTAATAAGTTACAGCGTTCTAATTCGCGGGCTTTTTTATACCCATTTTCCACCAATTTTTCTTGATAACCTTTCGCCCTGAATTTAGTTTTTAACATTTCCGATTCTCTGTCATAAGATTCTAGACTCGAACAGTTCCTCCTCACCCTCTGGAATTGGCCATAAGGTATATTCCTTATCCAATTCCTATGATGTCCACTTCTGGCGTGGAGGTAACTGTTCGAGTCTGTCTCTTTTCTAAATAGACTAGTCATGATAGTGTCTCCACTACCTGACAAGATTATGTCTAGAAATTCTATCTGTATTTTGCTGGCATTTTTGGTAAATTTTAAATTGAATTCATTCCTGTTCACATATTCAAAAAATGATTCAATTTCATTCATCTCCCCTTTCCAGATGACAATCACGTCATCTATATAACGTTTCCAAACAATAATGTTATCTTTGAAGGGGTTGTTGTGCCATATATATTTGTCCTCCCATGCTCCCATATATAAGTTTGCATAGTTGGGGGCAAAGCGAGTACCCATCGCTGTGCCCCCAACCTGCAAAAAGTATTCTCTACCGAACAAAAAATAATTTTTCTGCAAGATGAATGTTATTGCCTTCAATAGAAAATCTCTCTGTACTAGAGGAAGATGGTCATATCTGTTAAAACTGTATTTGATACTCTCTACACCTGCATCATGTGGGATGCAGGTGTAGAGAGAGGCCACATCCAATGTCAACCAGATATAATCTGGTTCCCATTTGATATTATTCATAATGGATAATATGTGTGGGGTATCCCGTACATATGATTTTAGTGTAATAACCATAGGTTTCAGGTAGAAGTCCACAAATTGGGATAGATTACTTGTCAAAGAATTTATGCCCGAGATGATTGGGCATCCCGGTGGATGTTCTAAATTTTTGTGGACTTTTGGCAAGTGGTAGAAGATTGCCACTCTACACTTTTCCAATAAAAGAAAGTCATATTCATTTTTTGTAATTACACCTATTTGTAAGCTCTCTTCTAGAAAGAGTTTCAATTCTTTCGTATAGTGGTTTGTAGGGTCACTTCTTAGTTTTAGATAGGTGGCAGAGTCATTCAGGATTTTATAGGCTTCTGCCAAATAGTCATCTTTGTCCTGAATGACTATGCCTCCCCCCTTATACGCTTCCCTAATGATTATTGATTTGTCTTGTTTTAACCTATTGAGTGCTCTCATCTCAAATTCATTTAGATTTGGATTCTTCTTTGATGTCAGGTTTTCCTTTTTACACAAGTCCATTAATTCTTTTTCTACTAGTTCATAAAAAAACGGTATGTGATTACCCTGTGACTGTAGGGGATAAAAAATGGACTTGGGTTTAAAGGAATGACCTTTTTTATACTCTTCATTCGATTTTTCTAGATCAAAAAGTAAGTCTAGGGTATATTGGTCTAAGCCATTCATTAGTTTTTCCATACCCCAATTATCACATTAAAAACTAAATTCAGGGCGAAAGGTTATCAAGAAAAATTGGTGGAAAATGGGTATAAAAAAGCCCGCGAATTAGAGCACTGTAACTTATTAAAACAGAAAGGGAATCACAATCAAATTATGCAGAACAGTAAGAAAAACAACCTGTTTTTAACTAAGTATAATGAGAAAGCTTGGTGTATTAAGAAAGCGATTAGAAAGCATTGGCATGTTCTTTTGGAGGACTCAGTCCTTAAAGACACTTTGGACGAGACACCAACAGTGGTGTTTAGGAAGAATCAAAATCTAAAGGATATCCTGGCCCCAAGTCGTTTAAAACAAGACACTAAACCTAACTGGTTAAATAAAGCAAATTATGGGATTTTTAGATGTAATCGTAAAAATTGCAATACATGTCCCATTATAGATACAAACAATAAACAAATAAGATCCCAAGTTAATGGTTTCAAGAAACCAATAAAAAACTGTATGAATTGCCATTCTAAATACGTAGTATACGTTTTAGAATGTGCTTGTCATTGTCAATATGTAGGCAGGACCAAAAGAACCGTGAAGAGGAGGGTCCTGGAACATATAACTAACATTGAGAAAGGCGATGTATCGCATGGAGTGACAGATCACTTTAGAAGGGGAAGGTACATAACAATGACCCTTCAAGTCTTCGATTTAAAGCTATTGAACAAGTCACACTAAATGAAAGAAGGGGAGATAGAATGTTACGTCTACGACAAAGGGAGACCTTCTGGATTCACTCCCTCCAGACTATGGAACCCTTTGGCATGAATAGGGAAGTTGATATCCAGGCCTTTCTAACATAGTACACAACATCTAAACACACTTAAGCCAAATTGACTAAGGATCTAGAAAGATATGCATATTACATGTGTGTGTGTGTGGTGGGTACAAGTGTGTGTTTGTACGCAGGTGGAGGCGTGCATGTCTACATTATCATTCACATATATATGTTGTGTATATGTGTGTGTATATATATATATATATATATATATATATATATATATACACACATACATACATACACCAAAAATATTTTACCCTCCTCTAAAGTGAGGTTTGGATATAAGATAATACACACTCATGGTGAAAGGCGGACATAATACAGAATAAAATTAGAGGCCTTTTCACTATAGCTTTTAAAAGCTTCAGTTTATATAATAAAATTGAAAACAGAAGCATAGATTCCAATAATGAACCTTCTGTTGGTCTCCTTAGTTTTTTTCAGATGATCAAATTAAATAATTTTTTAATTAAAAATATTTTTTTTTAATTCAATTAACTTTTTATTAAAAATTTTAATTCACAAATAAGCTTTATAATGTGCAATAAGTTAAATTCAAAAATAACAAACCAAGAATATATATACACACATACATACATACACACACACACACACACATAAACACACATAATTTATTGGGATGGAATTTTTCTTGCTTTTATTTACACATATACATATATACATACACATGCACATATACACACAGAGAGAAGCACAATCACAGGAAGAAGCAACTAGCTCAATATCATTGTTAGCCTGTTCCATGGCGATTTACCACCTGGGTGCAGCTTATTTTAGCCCAGAAATGCTTTTCACAGAGAAGAACTTTCATGTACTATATCAGTCTGATCTCGCCTATTACGGTCAGTCCAGCACCGAAAATACCAGGCAATTCCTAAGGAACACAGCAACCCCAGATGATCGTTTCGGCCTTCATTGGGCCTTGTCAGTGAGGTGTAGCCATATTCCTCTAAGCCAGTGGCGTCACTAGGGGGGGGCAAGGGGGGCCAGCCCCGGCACTTTCATAATTCTTCAGGGACCAGGAGGAGGGAGGACTGAGGAGTCAGGAGTATGTGTGAGAGACTATTTATATTTTTTACACAGCACTCAGCACGTGCCTCAAGCCTGCTCTGCACGCAGCACCACGGGCGGCACTCCTACAATTACCCCATACAATGCTTGCTGCTGGCGTTATTTGCTCCTCCTCCTAAGTCCTCCAGATCAGTCCCAGTGCCCTCACGTTCCTTCACAGGCCCAGCACAAGGAACTCATGACCGGAGACTCTGGGAAGAGAGAGGAGCAAGCCATGGTGCAGTGTGTGCACTGTGCAGATTCTGCAGAAGCGCGGGGGAAGGAGCTCCTTGCACTGACTGGCTGTCTCCATGTTGTGGACTGACTGGCACTGCGGTGGCTGAGTGTGGCGCATTGTAAAGATCGGTCTCACGGTCTGTGATGTCGTCCCTGGTCCAAAGGAGAGAGCTGATTCTGGGGTAGTGTACAAAAAGATCATACTGTTACATGAATGTTCTGTTTTACCAGGCGGCTCCACCAATATTTTCCCTAGCACCTTTAACTTAATAGAAAATGGTCAGCCCGTGCTTTCTGTATCAAACACCACCAGGGGTACAATACAAGAAGCTGTGACAGTACACCCTGAAGCGTGGATTTGCATGTTCTAATGGCGACACACTATAATGTGCACTAAAAGGTCAGCGTCTCCAATTTACAATTTAAAAATGGTTCTGCAGCCAAATTAACATCACCTATTACTAGTTATATTACATTATTCTGCAGCACATCTCATATGATCTCTGCACGTGCAAGTTATGATGAGCAGCAATTTTAACCTGTTCTATACACAGTTATAAATCGCCTACATCACATTTCCTCTGAATCAATAAAAGTAATTTAAAAAGAGCATCCTATGAAATGATTTAATGAGTGCAAGTTACTAAAAATGATGCAGTCTTTTGCATGTATCTGTGCCGCACACACTGTATGTTATCTCTGCGCATACACAAGTTGCTTTGCACTACGTTCTACATTATCTGATATATTATCAGCATGGTTGCAGCAGCTCTTCCTCCGTTACCTCTAAACTCTGCCTGGGTCCCTACACATAATAATCCCCCCTCCTTCCTGCTAATTGCTGCTACGAGTTCTGGCTTATGTATACGTTGGGCACATCTAGCATCTGCACTCCACCACAAAGGAAAGTGAAGGACCTATTTAGGGACAGAACAATTTAAGGGGTCATTTCTTTGGAAGAAAGGAAAGAGAAGAAAGGGTTAAAAGGTGGAGTATGCTGGACAGCTATAGTCCAGCATAGGAGGTGGAGTTTCAGAGGTGATAAAAAGAACTGCAGAACAGAAATTGAATCATTAACCTGTTTCTTGTCTTGCAGGTGTCATCATGGGGAGATCCAGGCGTTCTGCGAAGGCTCCAAGGAGGTTCGGTGAAGAAGAATTACCTGCAAGGAAGAAGAGGACAGCAATATCAACAACTGGTGACGAGGTGGTGGTCTGTGCCCCCTCTATCCCTGTTTCAGTGACTTCCCCAGCTGTCTATGTCTGTCCCTGCAGTTTCCTCTGCTGCTGGGGCTTTTCCTAGGACTGGTGCATTTCTGCCTATCTATTCTATCTCGGTTCCTACTCATTCCTCTGCCCCTATTTCTCTTCTCCTGTTTCTCTGCCTAGCCTATCTACATCTACTGTTTCCTCTTTCCCTATCTGTACTGTTTCTTTGGAGTCTCTTGTGCCCCCCACCCGTTTTTTCACCCCTCCGGTCTCAAGCCTTTCCCTCCCTGCTCCAATATTCCCCCCTCCTCTTGTGGCTTCTTTTTCTTCTGACCTTGTGGTGCAGTCTTCCTTGGCAGCTGAACAGCTGCTGCTGTCCCCAGATCTCCGCTTTTCTCAGCGGAGAACTGGGGGATCCCCTTCGCCCATTTTTATCTCAGGGCAGCAGGGGATGGAAGGAAGGCCATGTGGACCGTTTTTAGAGGCGCATGGCCTCAGGCATCCTCTTCCGGCTCTTGCTGCAGACTCTGTGGGCGCGCGACTTGGCCCCACCCTATGCCCTCCTGGTAGCCATCTTGGATCCGGAGAGTGTTTCCTTTGCATCGGCGGTGGTCGGTCCTGGTTCGTCTGCGGGCACACAGAGTCTTCTGCAACAGCCAACGATGGAGGTAGGTGGGGCATGAATGTGAATAAGGTATCCACTGGCAATCATAAGACTGTGCAGAATAAACGGTCAGTTAAAGGGCCAGTAGGGCCATTTATAACCCCTGGTAGGGGAGTTTCAAAAGTTAGATTGGGACACATGGATCTTATGTCTAGTCTTAGGAAAAGGTTATTAGCTATAAACGTTTCTGGGGCCAATTTTTAGGGGCTAGGCCATCTGAGATAGCAGCTGGGGGTCCTCTGAGTAATCTGTTTCTTCCTGTGGTGCTCCCACTGTTTTTTCTGTTCCACAGGTGGGCCAATCATAATGTGGAGAGGGTGAAGGTGATTTCTAGCGGTCTGGAGGTGCCCACTTCTACCACCGCAGTGGTGACTACTGAAGGAGAGGCGGTGGAGGGGTCATCTGGAGCCACAACATCAATGGCAGGGGCAGTCCCTTCTTCAGGGCGTCAGGGAGTGGCGAGTCAATAATTGCACCACACATTAGGGAAGATGATTCCTCTACATCAGGGGATTCAGATAGTTCCACGGGGCTGAAGGATGAGAGACATCGTAAGTTATTTAGGAAGATTCGTAGGTTGGTAGATAAGAAGCCTAAGACAGTAGGTGTGCAACGTGTTCTGCCAGGGAGTGAGGTATCAGGGTCTATGGGGATTGTGGCAGTGCAGGGTTCTAGTAGGGGGAAAAATCAGGGGTGGCCGGTACAGCGGACACCTATCCCTGCATTGTAAAATTCTTTACACTCTCACTTGAAACCCAGGATTGCTAAAAAGAGTAGAGAGGGGCGCTATGTTAAGATCTTTTTCGAGAGCAGCGTATCAGGTTAAGGAGATGGCAGAGAATGGTACAGGGGATAAGAAAGTGAAGAGGCCAGAAACTTATCAGGAGTGGATGCGTTGCTTTAGGGTGCTTGCTTCTTGCTACATAGAAGCAAATCCGAGCCAGGCAGTTAATATACTCAAATATATGGAAGTCATTGATGATATCCATGAAAGGGGTAAGGGTACGGCTTGGCGTCAATATGACGCTCAGTTTAGGAGTATGTTGGAGGCAAACGCACTTCTGACTTTTGGGATGAAGGAAATGGACCTTTGGTCCAATCTGGATCTCCTGGATGGGACAGTTGCAGTACCAGCGAAGTCGTTTAGTGTCAGCAGGACCGTCCCTTTCATAAGAAAGGGGGTAGGGAATGCTGGCGTTTTCAAGAAAAGTTATGTGACAGGGGGGCACAGTGCCTTTTTTGGCACATGTGCATCTATTGTGGAGGGGCACACCCAGGGCACAATTGTAACCGGAAAAGAGATAGTTACGTCGGCAAGCAGCAATTCAGACAGGGTTCTGCAGGAAAGGGCACCAATGAACCTCACAGCAATAATTTGGGGCACTTAGGAATTACCGGATAGAGAGGGGGCAGAGTTTCTTAGAGTTGGTCTGTCATATGGTTTTCAAATCCCGGTGCGTAGGTTAGTTTCCCCCCCATTTGCGATACGCAATTTAAAAATCAGCGTATCAATTTCCACAGGTGCTGCAAGATAAAATTGATAAGGAAGTCAGGTTGGGTAGGATCGCAGGCCCCTTTTCTTTCCCTCCATTTACAAATTTGGTAGTTTCCCCTCTGGGAATGGTTCCCAAAAAAGAACCTGGGAAGTTCAGGCTCATACAGCACCTGTTGCACCCTAGAGGGAATTCAGTGAATGACGAGCTTGATGAGGCTGACACTTCTGTGGCCTATCAGTCGTTTAAATCTGCTTTGGCAATAGTACAGCGATGGGGGAGAATATTCAACCGGAGGATGGAGGCCGCCACAAGGGGCGTGAGCAATCCTAGGTCGCGCATTAGGCTGTCCAGGGCAGTTATAATTTTTAAAGGAAGTTTAATGTGGTGATGATTTGGAGGGATTCACCAGTTCCCAATTAGCAATTGTACCTGTTCACGGACGCAGCGGGTAGCGCAGACTTTTGGGCTTATTTTAATGGTCGATGGTGTGCGTTGGTTTGGCCAGAGGCATGGTACAATACGGGCCTGGTCAGGAATCTGACCCTCTTGGAGTTGTTCCCAATCTTAGTAGCCATTGAGCTGTGGTGGGATATGTTGCAGAATAGGGTAGTAGTTTCCTGGTGCGATAATCTGAGTGTTGTTTATGCTGTCAACAGGCTTTCTGCTAGTTCTCCACCCGTAGTTAACAAACTGAGACAGTTAGTGCGTAGATGCCTGCGGCATAATATCACTTTTAGCGCTAGACATGTACCTGGGGTTCATAATGGGATTGCCGATGCTCTATCGCGGTTTTAATGGGCTAAGTTTAGGGAGTTAGCGCCAGAAGCGGTCAGTGAGGGTAACACGTGTCCAACATATCTCTGGCAGGTGGTGAGTTCTGGGGAGCTGCACTAAGGCTGTTAAAGGGTTCGCTGGTGCCTAGGACTTGGCAGGCATACAGTGTTGCTTGGAGTGAGTGGGGTAACTTTCTAACTGTTTTCAATACCACATGGAGAGCACCTTCGGTTTAATTATTCATTAGTTGGTTAGGTTCCCTGGAGGTAGCGGGTTTCTCTCCCGGGGCTATTGGGGGCAAGGCTGCAGCGGTTGCCTTCTTCTCTAAACTGTACGGGGTGGAAGATGTGACTAAGAGTTTTTTGGCTAGGGCAGCTTTGAAGAGAGTTTGTAGGTTAGGGAGCAGTCGAAAAGATGTGAGGGAGCCTATTACTAGGGTCAGGCTAGCTCAATTAATGGATCAATTGGACAGTGTTTGTAGTTCTGGTTTTGAGACATTGTTGTCTCTGTTGCATTCTCCTTGTCATACTTTGCGGCCCTTAGAATAAGTGAATTAGTGGCAAGGTCCAGGAGCTTATCGGGTACAGGCTTATTGAGGGAACATGTGAGATTGGAGGATCAGGCAGTTTTAGTATTGGTGGCAAGGTCTAAGACGGATCAGGTGGGGCGGGGTAGATGGCTCAATTTGCTTTCGCAGGTGGAGCCATCTATTTGTCCTGCAGTTCTTTGCAAGAGGTTTGTTGCAATCAGGCCGGATGTGGGAGGGCCGTTGCACGAGGATGGGACATATTTATCTTAATTTCAGTTTCGAACAGTTTTAAAAAGGGTAGTGTGCAGATTGGGGTGGGACCCAGCGGTAGTAGCTCCTCATTCGTTCCGCATTGGGTTGTCCACGGATGCGGCCATGTCTGGGCGTTCAGAGGGACAGATCAAGGCACTAGGGCGATGGTCGTCAGGGCAATATAAGAAATATATTAGGCCCCTGAATCAGTGTTACGTGACGTGGGGTTTGTCAGTTTTTTGGTTCAGTTGTTAGTTGGATATGGGGTTTGGGAGTGTTTTTGTGGAAGCCAGGACCTTATGGTTTGTTGATGTTCTTTTCAGGTCAGGTCGCAGGATGATTTGGATTGTGGGCCACTCATACATACATTGGGTGGCTGTTCGGGCTGCATCGCAGCTGGGAGGTCAGCAGCTAGGACTGCCATCTGAAAAGATCTGTTAGATGGTTAGGAAGGAGGGGTATGATGTGGACTCATTTGCTGGAGCAGGTTGCAGAAGCCAGGAGGAGATGGGGCAGGCCTCACGTTATTCTCCTTCATTTGGGAGGGAATGATGTAGGGACGATGCCAATGGGGGATCTGTCAGATGTCATGGTCTCGAACATCAGATGGCTTAAAGCGCAGTTTCAGGGAGTGACCATTATATGGTCGAATATTATCTCAAGAAATGTCTGGAGGCATATGGCTGCCAGGAAGGCGAGCTTCCGAGTAAAAAGGAAGCTCAATTGGGATGCGAGTAGGGTGGTGCTGGCTTCAGGTGGGAAGGTTGTCTTGCATGATAACATTAGAATAGATTATGCGGGTTTGTTCAGGAAAGGGGTGTGGCAACAAATTCAAATTTACTATAACAAGCATAGAAGGAAAGTACAGTGGGCGTTTAGGACCCTAGTCGCCAAGGAGCTAGGGATTGGTCGGCTCGCTGGTCGATCTTCCTTTAGCGGACAGGTAGGCGGAATGAGGGCGTCTTCATTCCCAGGGCGGCCACACCCCTTAGTGGGTTGATAGGACAAGATCGTCTTGCCAGCTGTTAGCAGTTTGTTATTTAAAGTTATTTATGTATTTATTAATAAAACAACCCCTCCCCCCGTGGGGGAGGTTGGTTTTCTACGAACCCCGAGTGTTGTATTTTATTGAATTTATGGATCATTAAGTTGGGGGGTTGGTATTTGCTTGACTGGATTAAACTAAAAAATTTAACACCTTAAGATTGCTGGGACATTTAATTTCAGCCAGCAGCAACAGGACACTTCAGCTGCATTCCTGCCTGTGTAATGATTGTTTATCTAACAGTGAAGTGCAGGGGGGCTGGGAATTCCTTTCCAACACTGTATTCAGCAGCTACAAGTAAGACGTTAGCTTTTATTTGCTGCCAGTGTTTAAGCCCCTGCCCCTCCATTTCCTTTGTGTACCAGTATTACTTAATTACTGAACCTGTTCTAGGCACCAGTGACAAGCAGTGTATCACAATGACTATTGCTCTCATGTTTTTTGTTGTTGTTTTTTTTACATTATTTTGTGTGTGTGTGTGTTGTATGAGGGTGAGTGGGGGGTGTGTGTTGTATGAGGGTGATTGTGTTGTATTAAGATGAGTGTGTGGGTTGTATGATGGTGTGTGGTGTGTGTGTAGTATGAGGGTGAGGGTGTGGTGTGTGTGTGTGTAGTATGAGGGTTAGATGTGGTATGTGTGTTGTATGAGGGTGTGTGTGTTGTATGAGGGTATGTGTGTTGTATGAGGGTGTGTGTGTTGTATGAGGGTGTGTGTGTGTGTGCATTTTCAGACCAAACACAAAAATAGGGTCAGGAAGGTATGTGGTATCATGGCACTCGGTCTTGGGGATAAAAGGTTTGAAGAACCCTAATTTACAGAGCCCTGGTGTTTGCTGAAATTGCTTTAAACTATAAAGAAAACCTTTTGAGGGTTTTCCTCTCTTTCTCGGGTCTGAAGCAATACCTGAGGAAGAAAGGAAAACTCTTGAAAGCTTGTCTTTTAAGTATTAGCTTAGTACAATATAAAGGTATCATTGCATACTGCACTACTCTGGTATTTTGGAATTATATATATATATATATATATATATATATATATATATATATATATATATATATATATATATATATATATATATATATATATATATATGTGTGTGTGTGTGTGTATGTGTTTTTTTCTGTGGTATAATTTAGTGGTGAAAATTATTAGTGCCCCCCCCCCCAGTTTTGACTGTGGTATCTTATGTGCCCCCCCTATATATTGTTCCTAGAGTCGCCACTGCTCTAAGCACACTGAGCAAGGATACCACATCTGGTTCCCCTTTTTCCCATAGGGAGACTAAATACACACAGAGAGAAGCACAAAAAAGAAAAGAAGCAAGAAAAATTACATCCCAATAAATTATGTATGTATATATATATATATATATATATATATATATATATATTATTATATGTGTGTGTGATTTTGTGTTCATTTACTGTAAGCTACCCGATTAACCCCTTCACTGATGAGAATAGTAAAAAAGTGTGGTGCCCAGCTGCAATTAGCTTCCTTCTTATTACCAAAAAGCAATGGCCATGTATGTCTGCTATTTTTGAACAAAAGGGAATCCAGATAAACTTTTATAACCATTTATGCCATGATTGCACAAGTGCTATGTAAATAATTCTAGTGAGAATCCCAAAGTTCGTGAAAAGTTTATTTGATCACATTTGACGGTGAAATGCTGGCATTTACTATACCAAAATGGGTCTAGATCAATACTGGGTTGTCTACTAAAAATATATAGTTTGATAGGTAAATAAAATAAAAAACAACAAGACTCTATTTCTGTTTAAATGTAGTGATGGCAAAAATGCTAAAAATGCTCTGGTCTCTTGGGAAAGATTTTGAGGCCGAATTATCAAATGTCTGTCGGACCTGATCCGACAGTGTGGATCAGGTCCGACATACATCGCTGAATGCGGAGAGCTGCTGGTGCACGCCGCCCCCTGCAGACTCGCGCCCAATCAGCTGCCAGCAGGGGGTGTCAATCAACCTGATTGTACTCGATCGGGTTGAATTCCGGCGATGTCTGTCCGCCTACTCAGAGCAGGACAGGCGGACAGGGTTATGGAGCAGCGGTCTCGCCAGAAACACGGGCCGTCAAGCTCCATTCAGAGCTTGATAGATATGCCCCTTAGTCTGAAATGCCCGGTCCTTAAGGGGGAAAAGTACGTTTTTTGCTAATGGCTTATATATTCACATATACGTGCACATGACAAGAGGAAACAGAGAGATATTAAAAAGGGACATTAAACTCAAATTATTATTATTCAGAGAATACAATTTTAAACAACATTTCAATTTACTGCTATTATCTAATTTACTTAATTTTTTTGCTATTCTTTGTTGAAGAAATAGCAATGCACATGGGTCAGCCAATCACACAAGGCATTTATGTGCAGCCACCAATCAGCAGCTACTGAACCTATCTAGATATGCTTCTCAGGAAAGAATATCAAGAGAATAAAGCAAATTAGATAATAGAAGTAAATTAGAAAGATGTTTAAAATGGTATTCTCTATCTGAATCATGAAAGACATTTTTTGGGTTTAATGTCCCTTTAATAAAGCACAGATCAGTAAAGTAACAAACGATTAATAACAGACAGAATATAAAACACAATAGTATCTGAGAATACATAGATAAGGGAGAATGTGACAATCAGCACAAAGTGTTGTGTAACTGGAAGGAATAGGTGCTGGGGAAGGTGGGGTAGATAGGGAAGTATAATGTATAGGGGAGTATAGAGCACAGAGGCAGTAACTGACATAAGGGGCTATTAGACACAATGTATTGTATTTACCTGATCACATAACAGCCAATAACACTAAATACTGAGCATGGGCTAAATTAGCATCACTTCCTCTTGTCTCATTTATACTAATAAAGGGACGGTGTAAACAGGGCCGCCATCAGGGGGTGACAAGGGTGACTCCTGTCAGGGGCCCAATGGGCCAGGGAGTCCCATGAGGCAAGAATATTTTTTTTTAATTTTGGCAGCCACCAGAGGGAACTACAGCAGAGTGCTATTGAGCATGGGAAATGTTATTACAGTAAAGTATTAGCATTTGAGAGGATTTCTGAGTGTGCATTAAACCACTCTGCACAGTGTGAGACAGACTTGGCACTTAAAGGGACATAATACTCATATGCTAAATCACTTGAAACTGATGCAGTATAACTGTAAAAAGCTGACTAGAAAATATCACCTGAGCATCTCTATGTAAAAAAGAAGCTATTTTATCTCACAATTTCCTCAGCTCACCAGAGTAAGTTCTGGGTAAAAAGTTATAATTCAGCTGCTGTCCAGCTGCAGGAAAAAAAAAGAAAAAAAGAAAAAAGAAATGAACAGCAGCCAATAAGCATCAGCTGTGCTGAGGTCATGAACTCTTTTACTGTGATCTCATGAGAATTCACTTAAAGGGACATGAAACCCAAAAACATTTCTTTCATGATTTAGAAAAAACATAACTTTCCAAGTTATTTAAATTATCTTATTTGCTTCATTCTCTTCACCTCCTTTGTTGCAAAGCATATCTAGATAGGCTCAGTAGCTGCTGGTTGGTGGCAGCACATAGATGCCTTATGTGATTGTCTCCCCATGTGCATTGCTATTTCTTCAATAAAGGATATCTAAAGAATGAAGTAAATTAGATAATAGAAGTAAATTGGAATGTTGTTTAAAATTGTATTCTCTATCTGAATCATGAAAGAAAAATCTTGGGTTTTATGTCCCATTAACTCTCATGAGATTTCATAGTAAACTTCCTTAAACTGAATAGGGAAATAATATGAGTGTGCCCAAAGCTCACTCCCTTGGCTGTCCCGGGACAGACATACTGATTTGCTGCTTAAAGTCCTTTGCAATGGGGTTTGAATACTTAGGACATTTTGAGGTAAAATATCTCTTTCTTTTTTACATAGAGATGTTCAGGTGATATTTTCTAGTCACCTTTTTATTACAGTTATGCTGCATCATTTTCAAGTGTTTCAACATTTGGGTATCATGGCCCTTTAAGTTTGTACATTGTGTAGAAGATCACTTTCATTTACAGAGGAGGAAGGGCTTACTTAATAAATGTTTTTTATTTCTTTGTGCAATTTTGGATTGTAACTTCAGTATGGTAGTAGTTGTATGGTGGGGGCAGGGGTCCATAAAAACACATTTTTTAAAAATATGCAGCAGTGTATTTATGATTATTTGACAATAGTGATATTGCGAATAGTTCGCCGGCGAATAGTTCCCGGCGAACATAGCATGCGATGTTCGATCCGCCCCCTATTCGTCATCATTGAGTAAACTTTGACCCTGTAGCTCACAGTCACAAGACACATTCCAGCCAATTAGCAGCAGACACTCCCTCCCAGACCCTCCCACCTCCTGGACAGCATCCATTTTAGATTCATTCTGAAGCTGCATTCTTAGTGAGAGGAGGGACAGTGTAGCTGCTGCCGATTTAATAGGGAAATCTATAGCTAGGCTAGTGTATTCAGGGTCCACTTCAGTCCTGAAGGACTCATCTGATCTCTGCTGTAAGGCAGTGATGTGCGGTGACTTCAGAGGCTGGTGAGGCAGTGTCTAGGAATCGGATACGCCTTCATTCTTTAGATATCCTTTGTTGAAGAAATAGCAATTGCACATGGGCGAGCCAATATCTATATGCAGCCACCATTCAGTATCTACTGAGCATATTTAGATATGATTTTCAACAAAGGATATCTGATTTTCTTCATTCTTTTGATATCCTTTGTTGAAAAGCATATCTAAATATGCTTAGAAGCTATTGAGCATATTTAGATATGAATTTCAACAAAGGATATCTGATTTTCTTCATTCTTTTGATATCCTTTGTTGAAAAGCATATCTAAATATGCTCAGTAGCTACTGAGCCTATTTAGATATGATTTTCAACAAAGGATATCTGGTTTTCTTCATTCTTTTGATATCCTTTGTTGAAAAGCATATCTATATATGCTTAGTAGCTACTGAGCATATTTAGATATGAATTACAACAAAGGATATCAAAAGAATGAAGAAAACCAGATATCCTTTGTTGAAAATCATATCTAAATAGGCTCAGTAGCTACTGAGCATATTTAGATATGCTTTTCAACAAAGGATAAAAGTTATTTTAAGATTAATATTGTTTCTGGCCACTTTGAAATGGCTGCTAAGCTCCGACCACTGGGCTGCATATGGCGTCCAATCACAAAAGGCTCATTAGTTGGATTTAACAGAGCTTGGCAGCCATTTCAAAGTGGCCAGAAACAATATTCATTTTCAAGTTACTTTTTTTTTACTGTTCCTGCTGCATGGTATAAAAAAGGGCGCATGAGGTTATTTAGCAGCTTACTCTAAGGTAAGACTTTAAGATGACTAAGGTGTAGCCTGTCCCTTCAACTATGATAAGTTGAAGCTTAATTGGATCAAAAATTGGGTAGTGGATGAGTGGGAAATGGATTCTCATCCAATTTGATAAATATATTGGAAAACTTGAATTTAGGCCAGTGAATGAGAAAAAACAGACTGCTACTTCAAACAACATAAAACTGTTAAATCAACTTGAAGTTGTTAATTATTTGCTCATATATTTTATAGACTGTCTCTAAATGGCTTTTTTTTAGCTTAGTATATTCAATCTGTGATTAGTTCAATTGTGAAATTCAAATGGACATTAAACTCAAAACATGTTTCCCCTTAAAATGTTCAATTATGCAAACTAAAGGAAAATCTTTACAATGCACTTTCGTTAATATTCATTATTTCAACTGCTTTTTCTGCCATTTGAAAAGGACCATTGTCCTCCTAAATAATGCACAGTGGTTTTGTGATATGTAGGAGCTCTTTTTATATATGTTGTGTATTGGCCACATTGAGGTAAGATAAACAATACTCAAAAGGCTGTTTAAGAAGTTTGTAACTGAATTGTAAAACAACACAAATGTTGCTAGCAAAATGACAGTTCTAAATATGTTTAAAACATTTATTTTGCATGAAGATCTTTTGCAACTCAGAGATTAATTTCTGATTCACATTCAGCAAAAATATAACCTCCACGTCCCTTTAACAATTCTTTTGCATCTATATTTTTATTTAGCTCTACCTTTTTTTACTCAGTATTTTTTAACATTAAACTTCATAATGTATGAGGTGTATTGCCATAAAATATACTAAATGTGGGGTGTGTTATTGAAACTATTCCACTGTGGAATAGTTTCAATAACACACCCCACATTTAGTATATTTTATGGCAATACACCTCATACATTATGAAGTTTAATGTTAAAAAATACTGAGTAAAAAAAGGTAGAGCTAAATAAAAATATAGATGCAAAAGAATTGTTAAAGGGACGTGGAGGTTATATATTTTTGCTGAATGTGAATCATAAATTAATCTCTGAGTTGCAAAAGATCTTCATGCAAAATTAATAAATGTTTTAAACATATTTCCACTAGTACCTACTACCTACCTAAGAGATGATCAAATAATCCGTCGTCGTCTAAGACTGTAGATTTTTTACTACGTAGCTAGTGTTGTAGTAAAATAATACTCAGTGCTGCTGCTCGATGTCCGACTCTCCGTCTCACTAGTAGTCTGAGGCTGAGATGACGCCGGGCACGTGACAGACGCTGACGACGCGCGCCTCAATTCCGGCAGCCCGCCCAGAGACTCAGACACAGTTGCGGGCAATACTGAGATCTGATTGGCTGAGACGGCCAACTTGCTCCCGAGGCGAGCCTCCGGTGTGGGAGCATGGGCCGCATTGAGAGCACTGCTGCATTAGCACGGATTATCCTCTTGATGGCAGCAGCAGTCTCTCAGCGGCCCATAGTTCCCAATACATTTCATATTGCGCAATATAAGGATAGCTAGCCTCCAGTTTATTATTGCGCAATATGAATGTATGTATTTGTATTTAATACATGTATTATAAAGTTTTTTTTGCACAATGCACATAACAAATTAAATAAATTTGGTGGAGGGGTGGGGGGGTAGGGGGGGTCACCTGTTTATTAAAAAAATATATATTGGAAAAAAAAAAGGATTTTATTTTTTTTTAATTTGTACAAAAAGGGTGTAATACATAGATTGGCCAGGGGAGGCACTGCCTCACCTGCCTCTTATGAGTGCACGTCACTGCTGTAAGGACAGCACCCCAAAAAGCCCTTTTTAGGGCTAGAACATCAGTCTGCTTTTTTTTTTTCCCTGTGTAATCTAAATGCAGTTGCCAGCCTGCCAGCGTGTGTGTCAGGCTCACAGCTTATACTGTGCCCACTTGCCCAGTGCCACCACTCATATCTGGTGTAACAGTAGTGTACATTTAAAAAAAAAGCACTTTTTTTTGCAAACTGGGTACTGGCAGACAGCTGCCAGTACCCAAGATGGCCCCCAATAAGGCAGATGGGGAGGGATAGAGAGCTGTTTTGGGGGGGATCAGGGAGGTTGGGGGCTAAGGGGGGATGCTACACCACAGCATATGTAAATATGCTAAAAAATAAAACATTTAAAAAAAAACTCTTATTTTACTACTGGCAGACTTTCTGCCAGTACTTAAGATGGCGGGGACAATTGTGGGGTGGGGGAGGGAAGGGAGCTGTTTGGGAGGGATCAAGGGGTCTGATGTGTCAGGTGGGAGGCTGATCTCTACACTAAAGCTAAAATTAACCCTGCAAGCTCCCTACAAACTACCTAATTATCCCCTTCACTGCTAACTATAATACACGTGTGATGCGCAGCAGCATTTAGCGGCCTTCTAATTAACAGAAAGCAACGCCAAAGTCATATATGTCTGCTATTTCTGAACAAAGGGGATCCCAGAGAAGCATTTACAACCATTTGAGCCATCATTGCACAAGCTGTTTGTAAATAATTTCAGTGAGAAACCTAAAATTGTGAAAAATTTAACGTTTTTTTTTTAAATTTGATCGCATTTGGCGGTGAAATGGTGGCATGAAATATACCAAAATGGGCCTAAATCAATACTTTGGGCTGTCTACTACACTACACTAAAGCTAAAATTAAGCATACAAGCTCCCTACAAGCTCCCTAATTAACCCCTGCACTGCTGGGCATAATACACGTCTGGTGCGCAGCGGCATTTAGCGGCCTTCTAATTACCAAAAAGCAATGCCAAAGCCATATATGTCTGCTATTTCTGAACAAAGGGGATCCCAGAGAAGCATTTATAACCATTTGTGCCATCATTGCACAAGCTGTTTGTAAATGATTTCAGTGAGAAACCTAAAATTGTGAAAATTTTAACGTTTTTTTTTAATTTGATCGCATTTGGCAGTGAAATGGTGGCATGAAATATACCAAGATGGGCCTAGATCAATACTTGGGGTTGTATTGGGTAAACCTGCTGACGGCTGCCAAGCATGGACGTGGCTGGGTGGAGGAAGAGACCTTCAATGACAACAGTAAGGACAAGGAACGGGACATGGCTAGCTTGGTATCCAACCTTGTGCAAATGGGGAGTTTGCGGTTGTGCAAATGGACAGTTTGCGGTTGTTTGCGGTGCGTTAAACGGGGAGTTTGGTCTGTCACTGTGAAGCGGGTGTAACCCTTACACTACCTGATCGATACAACATCATACCGTTATGTATACCGTTATGTTTTATGATTTATGCCCTTTATGGATTAAAACCAGACTCTGCATCAACTATGTAATTTTCCATGGGAGTTTTGCCATGGATACCCCTCCGGCATGCCACAGTCTAGGTGTTAGTCCCCTTGAAACAACTTTTCCATCACTATTGTGGCCAGAAAGAGTCCCTGTGGGTTTTAAAATTCGCCTGCCTATTGAAGTCTATGGCGGTTCACCCAGTTCGCGAACTTTTGCGGAAGTTCGCGTTCGCGAACCCAAATTTTTTTTATGTTCGCGACATCACTACAAATGCTGTAGAAATTCTATATTTAAAGCCATGCAGAAATGTTTCCTCCTCAATACACAAATGTTAGGTGCCCTTTTGGAAGATATGAGGGTTTTTTTATTAATAAATATATTTTAATTACATTCCAGTTTACTGCCCCATTATGCAAGGAGGCATTTTATCTAAGATTTTAACTTCTACATAAAATGTTATACTCTCAGACTAAGATTGTTCAGTGTTTGAAATGAGACAGGTTAACTTAACACTGTTCAGTTTACACTACAGCTGACTTAATTTTGAAATACATACAAACAAGTCTAAATCATGCATTTAACCAGATCTAATGGTATGAGACTGAATACCACAGCTTATGGTTCCACCAAGACCATAGAGAGTACAGCATTTCAAAATCCATAATTACAGCTGACAGATGGGAACATTTGTACACCATATTTAAAGTGGTGCTCTTGGTTGGGGAAAATGGGGAAAAAACCCAAACATATGTCAACCTTTCAAAAGTACTTTTCTTCATCTAGCCATCTACCCAAATAATTAATGTAGAATTTTGAATTCACAGAATTAATTTTGTTTGCACATTTACAAATATGATTCTTTAAAAAGTGAACTCTTAATTTCTGCAATTTTTTTTATCATGTATGTCACACACTGTTGATTTAGGGGATGCAATGTGCAGACATTTTTACTCCTCCAATGAGTGTTTCTGTGGGTGTCTGTGTTTATGTCTTTGTGCTTTTGTTTGTGTCTCTATGAGTGTGTATGTATTTTTTTCTGTGGGTCTCTATGCGAGGGTGGGTGTGTATGTCTTTGTGCATTTTCTGTGGATGTCTGTGAGGGTGTGTGCGTATGTCTTTGTGCCTTTTCTATGGGTGTCTCTGTGAGGGTGTGTGCGTATGTCTTTGTGCTTTTTCTATGGGTGTCTCTGTGAGGGTGTCTGTGTGTATGTCTGTGTATTTTCTCTGGATGCGAAAAAGGGTGTGTGTACAAGCGCTAAGGTAATCCCCAAGCTGTATCCAAACAGAGATCCTAACCAACCTCCAAAAAATATGCACAAGTAGTAAGAAGTGAATACAGCGCCAACAAGAGGCCAAGGGATAAATATACTCACAAAGAGATAAAAGAAGATTATTTAATGAACCATGTTAAAAAGCATCAGTAATAAAAGACTATATATAAAAAATGTAAAAAGCACATATAAATAAAATTACAAATACAGGAATATCTTACAGAAGCGGCTCAAAGGGCCAAAGCTGATAATTACAATAAAAACAGAGGTAATAACAGGTGATCAGTGTGAGTGGTACACCAGAATAAGAGTGTATACTGATAAAACAGAATTAGCCTAAGTGCAACTGTAGCAAGTGCATCAAGCAAAAAACTAATAAACAATAATACAAACAATAGTGTTCAAAATTAGTGTTACAAAAATAGTGTTCCAAAAAATAGAAAAATGCACTGCAGTGCAAAAAAAGGGGGGTAGCAAAATAATTGTATAGATACAATCAAGTAGTGAGTGAGTGCAAATGGATATAAAAATGCTAGCTACTTAATCCAGTGAGGTTAAGATATAATTAAATAAAATACACAATATGCAATAACATAAAAAATATAATACACAATATGCAATAACATAAAAAATAAAATATAATCCAAAAAAGTGTTCAAAAAGTTGATCAACAAATGTTAGTGAAGAACAAAAATAAGTCAATCAAAACTAAAAAATGGAAAAAAAGGGTGATGAAAAGCAAGGTGAAAGTGAGGAAATTGATTCCTTCCAATGTTAGTTACTTTAACAGATCCAAATTCCTGAGTGTGGTTGCTGAAGTAGCTGATTGGATCCTAGCACCTGTCAGCTGCTCCTATGGTATCCTAAAAAGTGTCCCTGTAAAAAAAAAGAAATTCACAACATAGTGTATCCAATATGAGAATGAAGTAAAGATTAAAGTAATGCTTACCAATATGTCAACGCGTTTCTGCCCTCAAAAAAGGGCCTTTCTCAAGACTAGAATATTGGTAATGGCAGCTGGCCTTATATACAGTTTAGAAGTAGCCTATATGGTAGTTTAATTGATTAATTGTATTGTTTGGGCGCCAAATCCCTCCACTTCCTGTGTAACATCTAAAAGATTCCCCCATAAAGTGTAGCATCACTTCCTGTGTAACATCTAAAAGATTCCCCTCCACTTCCTGTGTAACATCTAAAAGATTCCCCCATAAAGTATAGCATCACTTCCTGTGTAACATCTAAAAGATTCCCCTCCACTTCCTGTGTAACATCTAAAAGATTCCCCCATAAAGTGTAGTATCACTTCCTGTGTAACAGCTAAAAGATTCCCCTCCACTTCCTGTGTAACATCTAAAAGATTCCCCCATAAAGTGTAGCATCACGTCCTGTGTAACATCTAAAAGATTCCCCCATATGGCAAACCGGAAGTATATACATTTTCCCGGATTAATTTTATACATATCTAAATATATAGGTAATTCAAAAGGCATGTATATGGCCTTAGATTTATCCAGTTTCTTTCTCAATTGCCGGTATCTTTGTTTTGGCTTACCAGTTTCAAGCCCGATATCGGAGCTACCCGGTAGTGACGTAACCGTTGACGTCACTTCCGGTCCGGCGATATTACATAGACAAGCCGCTAGCAACATTAGCATGCTGTACAATGCTAATATTTGCGGCTGTCAGTTACGCCTCCCATCTAGTATATTAAATCCTTAGAGAGCCCTGGGGATAAAGATGTCAGAACAATGCCCACCAATGTGTCAATAAAGGGGATAAGTGTCAAGGCACTATTGGCCCCCAAACGTTATAACGATAGATAAAGGCTATGTAATCACAAACATTGAGATTTACAAAAAACTAACACATATTTTATGTCAGTGGGACAAAGGAAACAATAAAAACAATAACGGCAAGTATTTTTGGAAATTAAATAACGGTTTTGTTATCTATTTCTCTTAAGTCCAAAGGGGTCAGATAATATTTTCATTCTATAGCCATATTTTATATATCCATCATTATACTAGTAGATGGATTGAATGATCTCAAATATTATAATATGTGTTAACATATTGTCAAAGTGTGTTTAAGATACACTGGTAGTGGATTAAGTGATCTTAAATATTATAATATGTGTTAACATATTGTTAAAATATTTTGAGATATGTTTGACATTTCATAAAGAGAAGAGAAGTTGTATATACTTTTATGGATCCTTCAATGTCATTGAGCCATGCTCAGATGGTAAGATCTCGCATATTTATAAGAAATAAAGTTATTTTAATTTATTTTATAAAAGATCAGAATCATAGTGAGAGGAGGAAGAAATTAACATGTGATGAATTATTTACAGAGGGCAAACTGCTTAGTTATTAAAAAAGTCCTAGCAACATGCTAGCAACATGCTAATGTTGCTAGCGGCTTGTCTATGTAATATCGCCGGACCGGAAGTGACGTCAACGGTTACGTCACTACCGGGTAGCTCCGATATTGGGCTTGAAACTGGTAAGCCAAAACAAAGATACCGGCAATTGAGAAAGAAACTGGATAAATCTAAGGCCATATACATGCCTTTTGAATTACCTATATATTTAGATATGTATAAAATTAATCCGGGAAAATGTATATACTTCCGGTTTGCCATATGGGGGAATCTTTTAGATGTTACACAGGACGTGATGCTACACTTTATGGGGGAATCTTTTAGCTGTTACACAGGAAGTGGAGGGGAATCTTTTAGCTGTTACACAGGAAGTGATACTACACTTTATGGGGGAATCTTTTAGATGTTACACAGGAAGTGGAGGGGAATCTTTTAGCTGTTACACAGGAAGTGATACTACACTTTATGGGGGAATCTTTTAGATGTTACACAGGAAGTGGAGGGGAATCTTTTAGATGTTACACAGGAAGTGATGCTATACTTTATGGGGGAATCTTTTAGATGTTACACAGGAAGTGGAGGGGAATCTTTTAGATGTTACACAGGAAGTGATGCTACACTTTATGGGGGAATCTTTTAGATGTTACACAGGAAGTGGAGGGATTTGGCGCCCAAACAATACAATTAATCAATTAAACTACCATATAGGCTACTTCTAAACTGTATATAAGGCCAGCTGCCATTACCAATATTCTAGTCTTGAGAAAGGCCCTTTTTTGAGGGCAGAAACGCGTTGACATATTGGTAAGCATTACTTTAATCTTTACTTCATTCTCATATTGGATACACTATGTTGTGAATTTCTTTTTTTTTACAGGGACACTTTTTAGGATACCATAGGAGCAGCTGACAGGTGCTAGGATCCAATCAGCTACTTCAGCAACCACACTCAGGAATTTGGATCTGTTAAAGTAACTAACATTGGAAGGAATCAATTTCCTCACTTTCACCTTGCTTTTCATCACCCTTTTTTTCCATTTTTTAGTTTTGATTGACTTATTTTTGTTCTTCACTAACATTTGTTGATCAACTTTTTGAACACTTTTTTGGATTATATTTTATTTTTTATGTTATTGCATATTGTGTATTATATTTTTTATGTTATTGCATATTGTGTATTTTATTTAATTATATCTTAACCTCACTGGATTAAGTAGCTAGCATTTTTATATCCATTTGCACTCACTCACTACTTGATTGTATCTATACAATTATTTTGCTACCCCCCTTTTTTTGCACTGCAGTGCATTTTTCTATTTTTTGGAACACTATTTTTGTAACACTAATTTTGAACACTATTGTTTGTATTATTGTTTATTAGTTTTTTGCTTGATGCACTTGCTACAGTTGCACTTAGGCTAATTCTGTTTTATCAGTATACACTCTTATTCTGGTGTACCACTCACACTGATCACCTGTTATTACCTCTGTTTTTATTGTAATTATCAGCTTTGGCCCTTTGAGCCGCTTCTGTAAGATATTCCTGTATTTGTAATTTTATTTATATGTGCTTTTTACATTTTTTATATATAGTCTTTTATTACTGATGCTTTTTAACATGGTTCATTAAATAATCTTCTTTTATCTCTCTGTGAGTATATTTATCCCTTGGCCTCTTGTTGGCGCTGTATTCACTTCTTACTACTTGTGCATATTTTCTCTGGATGCCTCTGTGAGGGTGGGTGGGTGTGTGTGTATGTATGTCTGTTTTCTGTGGGTGTCTCTGTGAGGGTGTGTGCTTATGTCTGTGCATGTCTCTGTGAGAGTGTGTATGTCTGTGTGTTTTCTGTTGATGTCTCAGTGAGGGTGTGTGTGTGTATGTCTGTGTGTTTTATGTGGTTGTGTGTGTGTGTGTGTGTGTGCCTGTGTGTTTTATGTGGTTGTTCTTAGACCAATTCACCAAGCGCCTGCTGGAAGTGACCCTTAGCTAAGATAGATTGACCCCTAGTGGTCAAAATATGGAAATAGAATGAATTGGATATATATCAAAGCGCCAACCGTAGAAGGCAGGGTCTAAATACACTAAAATTACACTAAAAATTGCTTTACAAATGTGTTTCAGTGTTTTGGTATCAACACTATTGAAAGATTGTTATCTTTCATCAATGAGAGTGAAAGTTTATACAATGAGACCAGTGTTAGTGGAACCCGATGTTGTATTTAAACAGCTTTTATTAAAAATTGACAAACAATTAGTTAAAAAACAATTAGTTAAAAAACACAATCCTCAGGATCTTAAAAAAAAATCTCTGCTTGGCAGTACAAAAACAATCTTAATGTCCCTCATGGATCCATGTTAACAATCTAATCCTTATTCCAACCTTTCATTGGAGCTGTACAATCAATTTTGGAGCTTTTAAAGCTTCTACGGTCTGTTAAAAGTTCTTAAATACAGTATACCACAAATAATACCTTTTAAATATTAAGGGTGGCAGACAGAATGCAGTTATTTCTCCGGATTGGCTAAATGATATCACCCAAAACCGGACCTAGATACATGTGCGGTAAAATATAATATGACACAAACTATCAAATACTAAAACCTTGTGATTTTCTAGTGTCTCCTTAAAGAATCACGTGACTCCTATAACCATTACAAATGCTCATGTGTTTCCTAAAATATTATACAATGTACAACCTGCTTTGGAATTTCTTCCAAAACCGTGATAAAAAGAATGCTCTTCAAAAAACGCTTGAAAAGAACAAAAACATGTGATGTGGTGAAAAATGTGACAAAGGATATTTGAAAAATATGATGATAGAATAGAAAATATATTAAAAAATTCAAAAAATATATTAAAAAATATCCAAAAATTATATAAAAATCAAAAAATGTATTGCAGTAAAAAACAATCTAGTGATTAATCCTCAGTCCAGTGCTTTTCCATAAATACGTGTATAATAAAATATAGAATACAACCAATAAGTCAGTGGAGTGTCGGACTAATCCAATTCAGGATGAGTCAGTGCAGTGAAATGTCAAACAGTTAAAAAATAATAATTTCAAGTATCCTCACGGTCCTATGTGTACAAGGTTTTCAAGACACCCTGGGTCTCTCTTTTCTCAAGAGAGCGGTCCCTCAGCCTTTTCAAGCTTTTGTCCCTCTGCTTGCTTGCTAGCCCACGGTCCCTGGTTCTATGTATACAAGATCTTCAAGGCACCCTGGGTCCCTTTGCCCTCAAGCGTGCGGTCCCTAAGCCTCTTCAAGCTTTTGTCCCTCTGCTTGCTAGTTCACGGCCCCTCTGCCGAAAAAATATATAATAGTGTAGATTGCTACAATTTGGTAAATAATATGAAATAAACCTTACCAGCCAACGCGTTTCGGTCGAATAATGACCTTTCTCAAGACTCTAGTATTGCTTACCCACATGCACTCTCTCCAATTGTCAGGTACATTGCCACCTGCACTCTCATCACACACCACTCGTGCTTTTCTGATATTATGTACTTTTCTGACATTAGGTGTTTTTCTGACATTAGGTGCTTTTTTTGATATTATGTGCTTCACTGACATTAGGCGCGTCTCTGATATTATGTTTCATGTAATGCTTCCTATTTTTCTGGCACAATGCTCAGAACTAAGACACATGATCTATATACTGTGTATATCTTTTTTCCGTCACCACAAACGTACAATTTCATTTTTGTTCATTTTCCACAAATATGTTATGCAAAATACCAAATAAGGCTATAATGTTATCTGCTATGCAAATAATATCTTGTTACGTATCGGATGCTGCGTACATCCATAAGCTATATAACTTACTGCTGTACCCATAATAAACGAGCACTTGCTAATGACAATCATGCCCAAGTTGTTATTTCATAAGTGTTCCCGGAATTCCGAAGATCCCTGCTTTTGCCAAGACTCAGCATTCCAAGAATAATCCCAGGATATTCCCTGTTCCTAACATCTGTGTGTATGTGTGTGTGAGAATGTCTTTGTGTGTTTTCTGAGGCTGTCTCTGTCAGTGTTACCTTAGGTGTATGTGCAAGTTTGTGTTTGAGTTTGTGTGTGTGTGTGTGTGTGTGTGTGTGTCCATTGTCTGTTCCTTTTTAGGACATTTTGACCTTACTACTGATTATTCACATCTTTCTACAGACTTTGAGACTAATGAGACCTTTCTGGAAGTCACCAATCCACCATTTAACCTTTCAATTATTGTTTAGGTAGTTCAGGGCCCTTCCTTTCAGCCACTGCATGCTGTTGTCATCATTTTGGTGGCATCTTCCTTGATAAAAAGATAATCAGAACTCGATATTTTGTTTTGTAAATCTCCTTTTTTTTGACAAAATTGTAGTCTACCTCATTACTTGTCAGGTCAATGTAAACAAGTGCTGAGTGTCTGTGTCCGATTGTGTTTGCTAGAGTGTGTATCCTTACGTGTGAGTGTGTGTTTCAGTGCATGAGTGTGTCTGTGTGTTTTTTTGTTTGTGTGTTACTAACTTTACAACATTTCTAAGTTTGACTACGCTTAAGAATAAAGTGCATATACGTTTTAGTCACTTGGTCAAAAATTGCACATGTCAAAGGGAGGTGGCTGATCAATGGTTAAGTCAGGAGCCCCCAAATTTCTAGTGGCGGCCCTGGGTGTAAACCTGCACAATATACAGGGCACTATTCAAGAGGCTGAATGCTGCTGTAAACACAATATAGTAACACATTTGTATATAATAAATTATTAGCAAGAGATCTGCTAAACTAGATTATTCCATCAGTTCAGTAGCCCAGAGAGCTGAGTGTGCCAGGGTGTATATATCTATAGTAACACTCTTATATCAGGGCATTATAGTGACAAAGTGACAGGATCATGTAGTATTATCACTATACACCCTGCAAATCTATGTGTTTAAACCTCACAAAAGGGTTAAATCCACAGGTAAAGTATAACTTATGAGCCACAGAGAAATGCTGGCCCAAATCGGAAACTGTTAGTCACACAGTTGGGTAAGTGTAAAATACATTGTATTATGTATATTTTATATAAGGTGATTTTTGGTAAAATTATTTTATATTTGTTAATTTAGGTTTAGTAATGTATCTCTTTGAAACCACAACTCATTAAAGGACCAGTAAACTCAGTAGATTTGCATAATCAACACATGCAAGATAACAAGACCATGCAATAGCACTTAGTCTGAACTTCAAATGAGTAGTAGATTTATTTATTCTTTCTGAAAATTTTAAAAGTTGTGTCTATTTCCACTCCCCCAGTACCATGTGACCACCATCAGCCAATCACAAATGCATACACATACCATGTGACAGCCAATCACAAATGCATATACGCTTATTCTTTGAATTCTTGCACATGCTCAGTAGGTGTTGGTGACCCGAAAAGTTTAAATATAAAAAAACTGTGCACATTTTTTTAATGGAAGTAAATTGGAAAGTTGTTTAACCCCTTGAGTGCTAACGACAGCTCTGATCCGTCGCAGAGTTTCCCACTCTGGTGCTAACAACGGCTCAGAGCCGTTGCTAGCACTCTCCCACCTTGAGGGAAATCTGGGGGCTCTCCCCCCCCCCTTCCTACCCTGGCCTGCAAAGTGACAGGCATCGCCGGGGCTTCACGTTATGCACAGTGACGTCACGCGCAATGACGTGATGACGTCACTGCGCAATTTTATTTATACTTAAAAATCGGCTAGATTATGAGTTGTGCGGTATGAGTGAAAAAGCAGCGTTAAGGCTCTTTTTCACTACTGCTGCTATTACTAGTCTTGTAGTTATAGCTGTACCGCACACCTTTTTGGCCGTAACGCAACGTAACTACTGCACCTTTCAAAAACAGAATTTATGTTTACCTGATAAATTACTTTCTCCAACGGTGTGTCCGGTCCACGGCGTCATCCTTACTTGTGGGATATTCTCTTCCCCAACAGGAAATGGCAAAGAGCCCAGCAAAGCTGGTCACATGATCCCTCCTAGGCTCCGCCTACCCCAGTCATTCGACCGACGTTAAGGAGGAATATTTGCATAGGAGAAACCATATGATACCGTGGTGACTGTAGTTAAAGAAAATAAATTATCAGACCTGATTAAAAAACCCGGGCGGGCCGTGGACCGGACACACCGTTGGAGAAAGTAATTTATCAGGTAAACATAAATTCTGTTTTCTCCAACATAGGTGTGTCCGGTCCACGGCGTCATCCTTACTTGTGGGAACCAATACCAAAGCTTTAGGACACGGATGATGGGAGGGAGCAAATCAGGTCACCTAGATGGAAGGCACCACGGCTTGCAAAACCTTTCTCCCAAAAATAGCCTCAGAAGAAGCAAAAGTATCAAACTTGTAAAATTTGGTAAAAGTGTGCAGTGAAGACCAAGTCGCTGCCCTACATATCTGATCAACAGAAGCCTCGTTCTTGAAGGCCCATGTGGAAGCCACAGCCCTAGTGGAATGAGCTGTGATTCTTTCGGGAGGCTGCCGTCCGGCAGTCTCGTAAGCCAATCTGATGATGCTTTTAATCCAAAAAGAGAGAGAGGTAGAAGTTGCTTTTTGACCTCTCCTTTTACCGGAATAAACAACAAACAAGGAAGATGTTTGTCTAAAATCCTTTGTAGCGTCTAAATAGAATTTTAGAGCGCGAACAACATCCAAATTGTGCAACAAACGTTCCTTCTTTGAAACTGGTTTCGGGCACAGAGAAGGTACGATAATCTCCTGGTTAATGTTTTTGTTAGAAACAACTTTTGGAAGAAAACCAGGTTTAGTACGTAAAACCACCTTATCTGCATGGAACACCAGATAAGGAGGAGAACACTGCAGAGCAGATAATTCTGAAACTCTTCTAGCAGAAGAAATTGCAACCAAAAACAAAACTTTCCAAGATAATAACTTAATATCAACGGAATGTAAGGGTTCAAACGGAACCCCCTGAAGAACTGAAAGAACTAAGTTGAGACTCCAAGGAGGAGTCAAAGGTTTGTAAACAGGCTTGATTCTAACCAGAGCCTGAACAAAGGCTTGAACATCTGGCACAGCTGCCAGCTTTTTGTGAAGTAACACAGACAAGGCAGAAATCTGTCCCTTCAGGGAACTTGCAGATAATCCTTTTTCCAATCCTTCTTGAAGGAAGGATAGAATCTTAGGAATCTTAACCTTGTCCCAAGGGAATCCTTTAGATTCACACCAACAGATATATTTTTTCCAAATTTTGTGGTAAATCTTTCTAGTTACAGGCTTTCTGGCCTGAACAAGAGTATCGATAACAGAATCTGAGAACCCTCGCTTCGATAAGATCAAGCGTTCAATCTCCAAGCAGTCAGCTGGAGTGAGACCAGATTCGGATGTTCGAACGGACCTTGAACAAGAAGGTCTCGTCTCAAAGGTAGCTTCCATGGTGGAGCCGATGACATATTCACCAGATCTGCATACCAAGTCCTGCGTGGCCACGCAGGAGCTATCAAGATCACCGACGCCCTCTCCTGATTGATCCTGGCTACCAGCCTGGGGATGAGAGGAAACGGCGGGAATACATAAGCTAGTTTGAAGGTCCAAGGTGCTACTAGTGCATCCACTAGAGCCACCTTGGGATCCCTGGATCTGGACCCGTAGCAAGGAACTTTGAAGTTCTGACGAGAGGCCATCAGATCCATGTCTGGAATGCCCCACAGTTGAGTGATTTGGACAAAGATTTCCGGATGGAGTTCCCACTCCCCCGGATGCAATGTCTGACGACTCAGAAAATCCGCTTCCCAATTTTCCACTCCTGGGATGTGGATTGCAGACAGGTGGCAGGAGTGACACTCCGCCCATTGAATGATTTTGGTCACTTCTTCCATCGCCAGGGAACTCCTTGTTCCCCCCTGATGGTTGATGTACGCAACAGTTGTCATGTTGTCTGATTGAAACCGTATGAACTTGGCCCTCGCTAGCTGAGGCCAAGCCTTGAGAGCATTGAATATCGCTCTCAGTTCCAGAATATTTATCGGTAGAAGAGATTCTTCCCGAGACCAAAGACCCTGAGCTTTCAGGGATCCCCAGACCGCGCCCCAGCCCATCAGACTGGCGTCGGTCGTGACAATGACCCACTCTGGTCTGCGGAAGGTCATCCCTTGTGACAGGTTGTCCAGGGACAGCCACCAACGGAGTGAGTCTCTGGTCCTCTGATTTACTTGTATCCTCGGAGACAAGTCTGTATAGTCCCCATTCCACTGACTGAGCATGCACAGTTGTAATGGTCTTAGATGAATGCGCGCAAAAGGAACTATGTCCATTGCCGCTACCATCAAACCTATTACTTCCATGCACTGCGCTATGGAAGGAAGAGGAACGGAATGAAGTATCCGACAAGAGTCTAGAAGTCTTGTTTTTCTGGCCTCTGTCAGAAAAATCCTCATTTCTAAGGAGTCTATTATTGTTCCCAAGAAGGGAACCCTTGTCGACGGAGATAGAGAACTCTTTTCCACGTTCACTTTCCATCCGTGAGATCTGAGAAAGGCCAGGACGATGTCCGTGTGAGCCTTTGCTTGAGGAAGGGACGACGCTTGAATCAGAATGTCGTCCAAGTAAGGTACTACAGCAATGCCCCTTGGTCTTAGCACAGCTAGAAGGGACCCTAGTACCTTTGTGAAAATCCTTGGAGCAGTGGCTAATCCGAAAGGAAGCGCCACAAACTGGTAATGCTTGTCCAGGAATGCGAACCTTAGGAACCGATGATGTTCCTTGTGGATAGGAATATGTAGATACGCATCCTTTAAATCCACCGTGGTCATGAATTGACCTTCCTGGATGGAAGGAAGAATTGTTCGAATGGTTTCCATCTTGAACGATGGAACCTTGAGAAACTTGTTTAAGATCTTGAGATCTAAGATTGGTCTGAACGTTCCCTCTTTTTTGGGAACTATGAACAGATTGGAGTAGAACCCCATCCCTTGTTCTCCTAATGGAACAGGATGAATCACTCCCATTGTTAACAGGTCTTCTACACAATGTAAGAATGCCTGTCTTTTTATGTGGTCTGAAGACAACTGAGACCTGTGGAACCTCCCCCTTGGGGGAAGCCCCTTGAATTCCAGAAGATAACCTTGGGAGACTATTTCTAGTGTCCAAGGATCCAGAACATCTCTTGCCCAAGCCTGAGCGAAGAGAGAGAGTCTGCCCCCCACCAGATCCGGTCCCGGATCGGGGGCCAACATTTCATGCTGTCTTGGTAGCAGTGGCAGGTTTCTTGGCCTGCTTTCCCTTGTTCCAGCCTTGCATTGGTCTCCAAGCTTGCTTGGCTTGAGAAGTATTACCCTCTTGCTTAGAGGACGTAGCACTTTGGGCTGGTCCGTTTCTACGAAAGGGACGAAAATTAGGTTTATTTTTGGCCTTGAAAGGCCGATCCTGAGGAAGGGCATGGCCCTTACCCCCAGTGATATCAGAGATAATCTCTTTCAAGTCAGGGCCAAACAGCGTTTTCCCCTTGAAAGGAATGTTAAGTAGCTTGTTCTTGGAAGACGCATCAGCTGACCAAGATTTCAACCAAAGCGCTCTGCGCGCCACAATAGCAAACCCAGAATTCTTAGCCGCTAACCTAGCCAATTGCAAAGTGGCGTCTAGGGTGAAAGAATTAGCCAATTTGAGAGCATTGATTCTGTCCATAATCTCCTCATAAGGAGGAGAATCACTATCGACCGCCTTTACCAGCTCATCGAACCAGAAACATGCGGCTGTAGCGACAGGGACAATGCATGAAATTGGTTGTAGAAGGTAACCCTGCTGAACAAACATCTTTTTAAGTAAACCTTCTAATTTTTTATCCATAGGATCTTTGAAAGCACAACTATCTTCTATGGGTATAGTGGTGCGTTTGTTTAAAGTGGAAACCGCTCCCTCGACCTTGGGGACTGTCTGCCATAAGTCCTTTCTGGGGTCGACCATAGGAAACAATTTTTTAAATATGGGGGGAGGGACGAAAGGAATACCGGGCCTTTCCCATTCTTTATTTACAATGTCCGCCACCCGCTTGGGTATAGGAAAAGCTTCTGGGAGCCCCGGGACCTCTAGGAACTTGTCCATTTTACATAGCTTCTCTGGGATGACCAAATTGTCACAATCATCCAGAGTGGATAATACCTCCTTAAGCAGAGCGCGGAGATGTTCCAACTTAAATTTAAACGTAATCACATCAGGTTCAGCTTGTTGAGAAATGTTCCCTGAATCTGTAATTTCTCCCTCAGACAAAACCTCCCTGGCCCCATCAGACTGGTTTAGGGGCCCTTCAGAACCATTATTATCAGCGTCGTCATGCTCTTCAGTATCTAAAACAGAGCAGTCGCGCTTACGCTGATAAGTGTGCATTTTGGCTAAAATGTTTTTGACAGAATTATCCATTACAGCCGTTAATTGTTGCATAGTAAGGAGTATTGGCGCGCTAGATGTACTAGGGGCCTCCTGAGTGGGCAAGACTCGTGTAGACGAAGGAGGGAATGATGCAGTACCATGCTTACTCCCCTCACTTGAGGAATCATCTTGGGCATCATTGTCATTGTCACATAAATCACATTTATTTAAATGAGAAGGAACTCTGGCTTCCCCACATTCAGAACACAGTCTATCTGGTAGTTCAGACATGTTAAACAGGCATAAACTTGATAACAAAGTACAAAAAACGTTTTAAAATAAAACCGTTACTGTCACTTTAAATTTTAAACTGAACACACTTTATTACTGCAATTGCGAAAAAATATGAAGGAATTGTTCAAAATTCACCAAAATTTCACCACAGTGTCTTAAAGCCTTAAAAGTATTGCACACCAAATTTGGAAGCTTTAACCCTTAAAATAACGGAACCGGAGCCGTTTTTAACTTTAACCCCTTTACAGTCCCTGGTATCTGCTTTGCTGAGACCCAACCAAGCCCAAAGGGGAATACGATACCAAATGACGCCTTCAGAAAGTCTTTTCTATGTATCAGAGCTCCTCACACATGCGACTGCATGTCATGCCTCTCAAAAACAAGTGCGCAACACCGGCGCGAAAATGAGGCTCTGCCTATGATTTGGGAAAGCCCCTAAAGAATAAGGTGTCTAAAAAAGTGCCTGCCGATATAATCTTATCAAAATACCCAGATTAAATGATTCCTCAAGGCTAAATATGTGTTAATAATGAATCGATTTAGCCCAGAAAAAGTCTACAGTCTTAATAAGCCCTTGTGAAGCCCTTATTTACTATCTTAATAAACATGGCTTACCGGATCCCATAGGGAAAATGACAGCTTCCAGCATTACATCGTCTTGTTAGAATGTGTCATACCTCAAGCAGCAAGAGACTGCTCACTGTTCCCCCAACTGAAGTTAATTCCTCTCAACAGTCCTGTGTGGAACAGCCATGGATTTTAGTAACGGTTGCTAAAATCATTTTCCTCATACAAACAGAAATCTTCATCTCTTTTCTGTTTCTGAGTAAATAGTACATACCAGCACTATTTTAAAATAACAAACTCTTGATTGAATAATAAAAACTACAGTTAAACACTAAAAAACTCTAAGCCATCTCCGTGGAGATGTTGCCTGTACAACGGCAAAGAGAATGACTGGGGTAGGCGGAGCCTAGGAGGGATCATGTGACCAGCTTTGCTGGGCTCTTTGCCATTTCCTGTTGGGGAAGAGAATATCCCACAAGTAAGGATGACGCCGTGGACCGGACACACCTATGTTGGAGAAAAGTCCTTTTTCAATGGGACTTCCATAGCGCCGGTATTACGAGTTTGCCTGTCCGGCCAAAAAGGGAGTGGTACAGACCATAACTACAAGTTTCGTACCGCCACCTGAAAGTCAGTAGTTATGAGTTTTGCGCTACAAAGCTGTACCATAAAACTCATAACTAAAGTGTTACAAAGTACACTAACACCTATAAACTACCTATTAACCCCTAAACCGAGGACCTCCCGCATCACGGCTTTTTTTAGTCGGCTCTCCCCATTGATGTCTATGGGGAAATCATGCACGAGGACGTAAAACCAGCGCTGGTATTTGTGTGCGGTAGGGATCTCAACGCAACCATATTGCCCGCTAACGCAGGTTTTTGGAAAACCTGTAATAGCAGCGCTATAGGGAAGTGAGCGTTGACAATAACTTGCAAGTTATTACCACACCGCTGATAACGCAAAACTCGTAATCTAGCTGAATGTTAAGTATAGGATCAGGGGGCATGCTGCTTAGAAGCCTGTATCTCAGGCATCTAAGCAGCTCAAGACCCCCAAGACTCACCGTTGGAAAGGTAATCGCCTAACCTTTTCAACAGTGTGGGATCTGAAAAAAGGAAAAAAAAGTTAATTTTTTTGCAAAATATACAAAAATAAAAAAAAACTCTTAAAATAGCTTAGCACCCAGGTGGGAAAGTGCTTAGCACTCAAATGGTTAATTAAAATTGCTGCTCTAGCTGAATAATGAAAGTTTAGTTTTGACTTGAGTGTCCCTTTAAAATGGGCTGAACTTTAGAGAGATCATACCTATTTATCTAATCGCATCTACACACAGGAATGATTCCTTATCTTTTCTCTGTCTGTAAACCAAAACCCTTTATTTGTAGAGAACAATTTAAAGGGCCACTGTAAGTAAATATTTTCTATGCCTGTTACTAACTAACTACCCCAAATACGCTTTTTATCAATAGCATTTCATTAACATATCTCTACCGTATAGCAGAAATCTTGTCTGCAAATTTAATTGTTTTCCAAACAAACTCCGTGGGTATCCTTTGCTCTGTACCAATCCGTTTACAATACCTAGGTTTCAAAATGGCGCTTTAAACACAAAGTTATTGGTTTAAGTATTTTGAACACGCAGTGCTGAAAATAGTGGGCAGGATAACGTGACATCATTGGCGAATAAAAGATATAACTTTTAGAACGTTATGAAACTTCGTTTTGGAGAAAATATAGGTCAGTAGGTTTTAATTAATGTTTATTAACTTTAATATGTTAGTTGTTTAGCTTAAAAATTATAACAGAAAGTAATCCTTTAAATTGAACATTTAGTACACATAGGTCCTACTAACCTCTAGGAGTGTAATGTCTTCTGTTGGCCCTTGTTTACATAGCTTTTCAATATCCAATACTTAAGTATTCAATTTTGAGTACAGGTAGTGGATTCAATAGGCCAAATCAGCAAGTTTTATTTTTTATAGTTTTAAAATGTGTGTGTGGATATTTTATTCCTCTATAAACTCCTGATATAAATGATGGTGCATTATAGACATTTATATAAACTAATGTTATTGTCATAAAGGGCTTTGTCAGCTGTAAAACACAAAGACCTAAATACCATTGAGGTGGTAAATTGTGAAAACGAAGTGATAAAAACATTTATCGCCATTAAAGTCTATGGAGAATTTTTATGATACCAGCAGTTTCCAAACTTTAGCAACGCAATGAAAACACGGCCAAAGTATGATCTGTTGTAACCATATAGAAAAAGCACTTAAATCTGTGTTTAAAGGGGCAGTCTACTCCAGTTTTGTTATAATTTTAAAAAGATAGATAATCCCTTTATTACCCATTTCCCAGTTTTGCATAACCAACATGATTATATTAATATACGTTTTACCTCTGTGATTATCTTGTTTCTAAGCCTCTGCAGAATGTCCCCTTATCTCAGTTATATTAATATATTTTTACCTCTGTGATTACCTTGTATCTAAGCCTCTGCAGACTGCCCTTATCTCAGTTATATTAATATACATTTTACCTCTGTTATTATCTTGTTTCTAAGCCTCTGCAGAATGTCCCCTTATCTCAGTTATATTAATATATTTTTACCTCTGTGATTACCTTGTATCTAAGCCTCTGCCGACTGCCCTTATCTCAGTTATATTAATATACTTTTAACCTCTGTGATTATCTTGTTTCTAAGCCTCTGCAGAATGTCCCCTTATATCAGTGCTTTTGACAGACTTGTATTTTAGCCAATCAGTGCTAACTCATAAATAACTCCATGTAAGTGAGTACAATGCTATCTATATTGACAACATGAACTAGCACTGTCTAGCTTTTAAAATATGTCCACATGCATCTGAATAATGAAAGTTTTATTTTGGCTAGACTGTCCCTTTAAATTACAGAGAGATATTTAAGAAAATACAAAACTAGGTTACAAAGCTGGGCTTCATTTCTGATCATTTTATCTAAAAAGATCTTCTTAATGAAAATAGTTATTCTCCTACTGAGTATGAATCTATTAATATACATTTTACCTCTGTGATTACCTTGTATCTAAGCCTCTGCAGACTTCTCCTTATCTCAGTTATATTAATATACATTTTACCTCTGTGATTACCTTGTATCTAAGCCTCTGCAGACTTCTCCTTATCTCAGTTATATTAATATACTTTTTACCTCTGTGATTACCTTGTATCTAAGCCTCTGCAGACTGCTCCTTACCTCAGTTATATTAATATACATTTTACCTCTGTGATTACCTTGTATCTAAGCCTCTGCAGACTGCTCCTTATCTCAGTTATATTAATATACATTTTACCTCTGTGATTACCTTGTATCTAAGCCTCTGCAGACTGCTCCTTACCTCAGTTATATTAATATACTTTTTACCTCTGTGATTACCTTGTATCTAAGCCTCTGCAGACTGCCCCTTATCTCAGTTATATTTATGTACTTTTTACCTCTGTGATTACCTTGTATCTAAGCCTCTGCAGACTGCCCCTTATCTCAGTTATATTTATGTACTTTTTACCTCTATGATTACCTTGTATCTAAGCCTCTGCAGACTTCTCCTTATCTCAGTTATATTAATATACATTTTACCTCTGTGATTACCTTATATCTAAGCCTCTGCAGACTGCCCCTTATCTCAGTTCTTTTCACAGACTTGCATTTTAACCAATAGGTGCCGACTCAAATAACTCCATGGGAGTGAGCACAATGTTATCTATATGGCACGCATGAACTAGAACTGCCTAGCTGTGTGAAACTATTAAATGCACTGAGATAAGAAGCGGCCTTCAATGACTTAGAAATGAGCATATGAGCAAACCTAGGTTTAGCTTTCAATAAAGAATACCAAGAGAACAAAGCAAATTTGATGATAAAACCAAATTGGAAAGTTGTTTAAAATGACACGCCCTATCTGAATCATTAAAGGGACAGTGAACACAACAATTATAATTACTTATTCCTATGTAGTAGTTAATGTTAATTTAACCCCCCTGTAGCCCATGTTTAATGCATAAATGTTTCTTGTTCAAAATCACTTTTTATCCTCCGGCCGATTTGAAATGGCCGCCAGACCCCTCCTTTCCCTGACGTCATCCTAAATGAATGCTCTGTTGAAAATAACTGTTCCGTGTCGAGCAAGCTCGTGTACGTCTTTTGCGCATGCGCATTGTATTTAAGAGTTTAGTCTCACAGCGATAAGTGCAAGCTCCTCCGAGTTCTCCCTTGACTTCTAACCTGACTTTCACTGCATAATCCCCGCCCCCTCACAATTACTGTACCATACGGTTTGTCCCTACAAAGCAGCCATGTCACGTAACACACAATACTTGCAGCTATACAAATGGCACGAGCCAGACACCATGGGGGGAGCTTTATAATATTGCCAGTAATTAATGCACACACTGGTAGCGCCAAGTGCACACCCCTTGCACATCAATAGAAAATAAAATGCAATGCCTGTACTGGTGTCTTTAGTACTAGATACAGAACTGCACAATGTCAGACCACTATAGTGTAATGTTACACCGAGATATTTCTGTCACAGCCTCAGTCCCCATACATAATACTATAAGTGACATTGTGCAGTTCTGTATCTAGTGTAACACTGAATAATGAGATAAATATATTAGGTGTAATGTCCCTTTAAATCTGACCCTGCTACATATCTGCCCCTAGTTAGTCTGAGCAGGGTGATAAGATCATGTAAAACAATACAAGTGTCGCTAACAAACTAACATAACCCTTTGTCTACTCAGTAACAAGGCTCCTACAAATAAGGCAAACTATGTGAGGTTATTAGTTACTGGGCGCCCCTCTGCACCAATTACTGGGCGCTCCCCTGTACCAATTACTGGGCGCCCCTCTGCACCAATTACTGAGCGCCCCTCTGCACCAATTACTGGGTGCCCCTCTGCACCAATTACTGAGCGCCCCTCTGCACCAATTACTGAGCGCCCCTCTGCACCAATTACTGAGCGCCCCTCTGCACCAATTACTGAGCGCCCCTCTGCACCAATTACTGAGCGCCCCTCTGCACCAATTACTGAGCGCCCCTCTGCACCAATTACTGAGCGCCCCTCTGCACCAATTACTGAGCGCCCCTCTGCACCAATTACTGGGCGCCCCTCTGCACCAATTACTGGGCGCCCCTCTGCACCAATTACTGGGCGCCCCTCTGCACCAATTACTGAGCGCCCCTCTGCACCAATTACTGAGCGCCCCTCTGCACCAATTACTGGGCGCCCCTCTGCACCAATTACTGGGCGCCCCTCTGCACCAATTACTGGGCGCCCCTCTGCACCAATTACTGGGCGCCCCTCTGCACCAATTACTGGGCGCCCCTCTGCACCAATTACTGGGCGCCCCTAGATAAAGCAGGGCTAATAATGTGCGCTTTGGGGGCACAGTGTGTATTAACCCTTTACTAGCACAGAGAGCAGCACAGTGTGTATTAACCCTTCACTAGCACAGAGAGCAGCACAGTGTGTATTAACCTATTCACTAGCACAGAGAGCAGCACAGTGTGTATTAACCCTTCACTAGCAAAGAGAACAGCACAGTGTGTATTAACCCTTCACTAGCAGAGAGAGCTGCACAGTGTGTATTAACCCTTCACTAGCAGAGAGAGCTGCACAGTGTGTATTAACCCTTCACTAGCAGAGAGAGCTGCACAGTGTGTATTAAACCTTTACTAGCACAGAGAGCAGCACAGTGTGTATTAACCCTTCACTAGCACAGAGAGCAGCACAGTGTGTATTAACCCTTCACTAGCACAGAGAGCAGCACAGTGTGTATTAACCCTTCACTAGCACAGAGAGCAGCACAGTGTGTATTAACCCTTCCCTAGCACAGAGAGCAGCACAGTGTGTATTAACCCTTCACTAGCACAGAGAGCAGCACAGTGTGTATTAACCCTTCCCTAGCACAGTGAGCAACACAGTGTGTATTAACCCTTCACTAGCACAGAGAGCAGCACAGTGTGTATTAACCCTTCACTAGCACAGAGAGCAGCACAGTGTGTATTAACCCTTCACTAGCACAGAGAGCAGCACAGTGTGTATTAACCCTTCACTAGCACAGAGAGCTGTACAGTGTGTATTAACCCTTCACTAGCACAGAGAGCTGCACAGTGTGTATTAACCCCTTCACTAGCACAGAGAGCTGCACAGTGTGTATTAACCCCTTCACTAGCACAGAGAGCAGCACAGTGTGTATTAACCCCTTCACTAGCACAGAGAGCAGCACAGTGTGTATTAACCCTTCACTAGCACAGAGAGCAGCACAGTGTGTATTAACCCTTCACTAGCACAGAGAGCAGCACAGTGTGTATTAACCCTTCACTAGCACAGAGAGCAGCACAGTGTGTATTAACCCTTCACTAGCACAGAGAGCAGCACAGTGTGTATTAACCCTTCACTAGCACAGAGAGCAGCACAGTGTGTATTAACCCTTCAAGCACAGAGAGCAGCACAGTGTGTATTAACCCTTCACTAGCACAGAGAGCAGCACAGTGTGCATTAACCCTTCACTAGCACAGAGAGCAGCACAGTGTGTATTAACCCTTCACTAGCACAGAGAGCAGCACAGTGTGTATTAACCCTTCACTAGCACAGAGAGCAGCACAGTGTGTATTAACCCTTCACTAGCACAGAGAGCAGCACAGTGTGTATTAACCCTTCACTGGCACAGAGAGCAGCACAATGTGTATTAACCCTTCACTAGCACAGAGAGCAGCACAGTGTGTATTAACCCTTCACTAGCACAGAGAGCAGCACAGTGTGTATTAACCCTTCACTGGCACAGAGAGCAGCACAGTGTGTATTAACCCTTCACTAGCACTGAGAGCAGCACAGTGTGTATTAACCCTTCACTAGCACAGAGAGCTGCACAGTGTGTATTAACCCTTCACTAGCACAGAGAGCAGCACAGTGTGTATTAACCCTTCACTAGCACTGAGAGCAGCACAGTGTGTATTAACCCTTCCCTAGCACAGAGAGCAGCACAGTGTGTATTAACCCTTCCCTAGCACAGAGAGCAGCACAGTGTGTATTAACCCTTCACTGGCACAGAGAGCAGCACAGTGTGTATTAACCCCTTCACTGGCACAGAGAGCAGCACAGTGTGTATTAACCCCTTCACCAGCACAGAGAGCAGCACAGTGTGTATTAACCCTTCACTAGCACAGAGAGCAGCACAGTGTGTATTAACCCTTCACTAGCACAGAGAGCAGCACAGTGTGTATTAACCCCTTCACCAGCACAGAGAGCAGCACAGTGTGTATTAACCCTTCACTAGCACAGAGAGCAGCACAGTGTGTATTAACCCTTCACTAGCACAGAGAGCAGCACAGTGTGTATTAACCCTTCACTAGCACAGAGAGCAGCACAGTGTGTATTAACCCTTCACTAGCACAGAGAGCAGGACAGTGTGTATTAACCCTTCACTAGCACAGAGAGCAGCACAGTGTGTATTAACCCTTCACTAGCACAGAGAGCAGCACAGTGTGTATTAACCCTTCACTAGCACAGAGAAGAGCACAGTGTGTATTAACCCTTCACTAGCACAGAGAACAGCACAGTGTGTATTAACCCCTCACTAGCACAGAGAGCAGCACAGTGTGTATTAACCCTTCACTAGCACAGAGCGCAGCACAGTGTGTATTAACCCTTCACTAGCACAGAGAGCAGCACAGTGTGTATTAACCCTTCACTAGCACAGAGAGCTGCACAGTGTATATTAACCCTTCACTATCACACATAGCAGCACAGTGTGTATTAACCCTTCACTAGCACAGAGAGCAGCACAGTGTGTATTAACCCTTCACTAGCACAGAGAGCAGCACAGTGTGTATTAACCCTTCACTGGCACAGAGAGCAGCACAGTGTGTATTAACCCTTCACTAGCACAGAGAGCAGCACAATGTGTATTAACCCTTCACTAACACAAAGAGTTAAACAGCACTTACTATCCCATTGCCTGGCACAAGCAGGTGAATAAGATGCATTAACATAACAATAACATTTATAACAATTATAAAACTTTTTAAGAAGACCAGAAAGTGACTAAAACGTTTATCACACAATACACACAGCCTGACTCACTCACCCAGTAACAGCTCCACAGGAAGTAAATGGGAGGGGAACAAAGCTCAGTTCAATACTGAACTACATCTCCTAGAACACACGCAGAAGTCACATGTTAAGCAGCAGCCAATCAGACAAAAGAAAAAAATGCAAACACTTTAAAGACAAATTGGATACTTTTTAATACGTTTAAAGTGAAGGTAAAGTTTTTCGTTTTTGCAGCCTGTATTCTATTCCTCATCTAATATATAGTATGATCGCAACTTTTTTTTTTTTAATTTTTATATATATTATTGTTGTTATAAATACACTTTATATTTACATTCCCGGCCGTTCCTAGCTCCGCCCTCCATGTATTTCCGGATAATTGCCTTTATTACGTACAGAGCGGTCCCACCCGCTCTGTACGTACTTCAAATGCGCGTTCCCGATTGCCGGAACAATTGCGCATGCGCACCATTCCCCATACAATCGATTTGCGCCTGCCTGCGTGACCCAAAAAATGTTATGCCTAAAGCGCAGGCGTCAATCGTTGCCACATAGTATTCAATGACTAGCTAGTTTCAATTTGCTTTACGCAGTAATTATATCCATGTCTCTAGCGTGATTGCGCATGCGCTAAAGTGGAGCGAGCCCGGGTAGGAAGTGAAAGAAATAATGGTAACGCATGCGCAGAACGTCCGGCAATAGTGTGACGTCAAATGACGGCCACCTAACGGCCAGACTGACTATTGGCTGTTTAAAGAACGTGACCGGCCAAGAAAAAAAACAAAAAAAAAAAACGGGCTGATTGTGAAAAGATTGGAAACCGAAATAAAACGGATTGGATTAGAAATAGGTAAATATATGTAAATAAGAAAATTGATGAATGAAAGTACCTCTCATTTTACAAGTATTTGCATTGCCACTAATAGCATCGTGCAAAGTTTACCTTCACTTTAAATTCTGCAAATTAATAGAATAAATAACTGAGCCCATTGTCACTGTCATATCCTCTACTAGTGCATTACAGCTACACTATATACATAAAGCTACACAATATATATTAGCACTTTCACTAGCACTGAGCACATTGTCACTGTCATATCCTCTACTAGTGCATTACAGCTACACTATATACATAAAGCTACACAATATATATTAGCACTTTCACTGGCACAGAGCACATTGTCACTGTCATATCCTCTACTAGTGCATTACAGCTACACTATATACATAAAGCTACACAATATATATGTAACGGGGTTTGGCCTAGGCCCACAATTACCCCTGTGGGTCTTTACCCCAGCTACCTCCATGTGCTCTGCAGGCTGATCCTGAGTCTCCGCTACCTGGGAGTTGGGGTACATGACTGTGGCAGTGCCTCCACCTGACTGGGCATCCAGGGCAAGAATGGGTTTCCCAGACAGGAACATAATAAATAACTACAACACACACAGTAATAACAGTAAAACAGTATGAACATGTATTAAAGGATTATGGCAAATAAAAAATAAGGCAAGAAATACAGTGACTAACTAACACACCAACTCTCTCTAACCAGGCCCAGCACCCTCCCAAACCACCTGCGAACCCACCCTCAGACTTCACCCTAATGGCTGATGGGTACCAGTTGGTGCACAGAAATGTTGGGGCCCTTTAAGGTAATCCACATGCATTTAAACAGTTACAGCTCATAGGAAACTGCAATCCACAGGAAGAGCTGCTTATAAGTTTATGTGATGGACAGAATGCCATGTTAGTATGACAAGGAGAGAGGATACTTCTTACCACTAAACAGGCTGAAAGAAAACTCCAAGGTCTGCCAGTCATTTACTTTGTCTGCATTCTTCTCCACAGCTCTCTCACAGGGTCAGACTGCAGCTGGCAGCATACACTAAATCAGCAGAGGGATGCTGTTACTTTACAAGATGAACTCTGCAGCTCTCTCACAGCCAGGCCTCACACACACCTTCACTGCTCTGACATGTCTGCTTCCTCCTGTGTCTTACACTCTTCTTTCAGTTTCACTTGATCACATGACCAACCAGTCTAATAGTTGCCTAGGCAACATCTCCTGCAGATTGTATACAGGTGCAAAAGTTCACAGGAAAATGTTCAACAGGAAGGGCTACATTCTCCCCCTCGTAAAATCCTTGCCTTCCACTGGCAAGGTTCCACCAAGAGGTAATTGAAAAAACAAAACATATAAATAATAATAAATGCACTAACAGTCCTATAAACAAATGTTAACTATCTTACAGTTTATTCTAGTACAGAGGGGTTCCAACATTCATAATGTCCGCAACCGCATACAGAAAATCAACCATTTTAGACTGTACCTGGGGCATATGTACATAACTGGGTTCTCCGACTTGATCGTAAGTAAGAACCCTGGGATGCTGTCGTATTCTAGTACCCAGTCTCTGTTCTCTCTGAGGAAGTCCAGAATGTGCCTGGGAATCTTCAGCTCTGGCCACTTGGGTGGGGAGATCACCAGATGCTTGAGACCCTGGCTCTCCCATGATACAAGAGTCTCTTTTTGGGGTCCCAGGCACAAAGTTGGGGCTGTTGGGATTCAATGTAGAGGAGGCTAAGGGAGGAGAGGAAGGAAAGTGCTGTGTTTCCTCAGCAGGAGGAGACCACCATTGATCCTCAGCACTAAGAGCTTCTGGAGTCTCTACTGCCTCATTTTCAGGACTCTCCGTTGTGCTTTTCTCCCATTCACTACTACTCCCTTCCTCTTCATCGATATAGGCTATTGGTAGTAGATGGTTCCTATGCCAAGCTTTGATCCGGCCTTCTGGGCCTTTTATATTATACACTGGCAGCCCCTTTAGCTTAGACACAACTTCAAATACGGTATCCTTCCATCTGTCTGCTAATTTGTGTTTCCCAGGTACCCCTAGATTCCGGAGGAGAACCTTATCTCCCGCTTGGACTTCCCGATGCTTCACTTTGGTATCGTATCTTCTTTTGTTGCGTTCCTCCATTTTTGCCGCAGCTTGAGTGGCCAACTCGTAGGCACTGTGAAGGTTTTGTCTGAGGGTCCTCACATACTGGAAGTGAGAGTCTGACTTTGTCCCATCTGGGGACACCCCCAACCGGACATCTATCGGTAGTCTGGCTTCCCTTCCAAACATTAGGAAATAGGGTGAGAATCCTGTAGACTCATGCCTTGTGCAATTATATGCGTGGACCATGGCTTCTACATGCTTACTCCAGGACCGCTTCTCCACTTGTTTCAGAGTCCCGAGCATGTCTAGGAGTGTCCTATTAAAACGCTCAGGCTGGGCATCACCCTCAGGGTGGTAGGGTGTTGTTCTGGACTTGTGAACCTGCAACATATCCAACAGTTCTTTGATCAGCTTACTCTCAAAGTCTCTACCTTGATCAGAATGTATTCGATTGGGCAGACCGTAGTGCATAAAATATTTCTGCCAGAGGACCTTGGCTACGGTCACAGCCTTCTGGTCTTTAGTGGGAAAAGCCTGAGCGTATCTGGTGAAATGGTCTGTTACTACCAGAACATTCCCAATTCCGGTAGTATCATTCTCAATACATAGATAGTCCATGCACACAAGATCCAGGGGTCCTGTACTTCTCAGGTGGCCCATAGGGGCAGCTCTCACAGGCAGAGTCTTTCTCTGAATACATCTTCTGCAGGTCTTCACATAATGTTCAACATGTTCTCTCATGCGAGGCCAATAGAACCGGTCTTGTACCAGGCCATAGGTCTTGTCTACCCCAAGATGCCCATGTTGATCATGGAGGGCTCTTAGGACCATTCCCCGATATCTATGAGGTAACACTAGCTGCTTTCGACCAGGGTGGTCATGGTATTTTATAATTCTATAAAGGATTCCATCTTCTAGATGTAGTTTACTCCATTCTCTCCGGTACAAATCTCTTTGTCCAATGGGAAGGGAGCTCAGTAATTTAGGGTTCTTGGCTCTCATTGCCTTGAGGACTGTCCCTATATACCAGTCCTGTGACTGGGCTTTCTTCTTGTCTTCATTGGTTATGTGAGACCACTGTTGGAGCATTGCAGGAGCACAGAATACCTCTGGTACGGCTTCTGGGGAGTGACATATGGAGTCTATTCCTCTGAGTTCAGAGAACTCATCCTGCCTCTCAGCCACTACATATGTTTGGCACAGGGCTCCTACCCCAGGCACAGGGATTTCTTCCCATTCCTCCTTTTCTTCATGAGGAGGAAGTCCAGGTCTGCGGGACAGAGCATCCGCACTGACATTCTTAGGGCCTGGCTTGTATTTAAGGCTGAAACTATAGTTCGACAATGCTGCCAGCCACCTATGCCCTGTGGCATCCAGCTTTGCTGTTGTTTGAATATAAGTAAGCGGATTGTTATCCGTCCTTACCTCGAATGTTGCTCCATATAAATAGTCATGTAACTTGTCCACAATTGCCCACTTGAGCGCCAAGAATTCTAGCTTATGGACCGGATAGTTTTTCTCTGCACCAGTTAGACTTCTACTTATGTAGGCCACTGGTCTTAACCCTTCCGGGTAGCTCTGATGCAATACGGCCCCTAGGCCTTCCATACTGGCATCAACATGGAGCACATATGGTTTCTCAGGATCTGAATATGCCAATACAGGAGCTTCTGTGAGTCTTTTCTTCAAGATTAAGAAGGCTTCTTCGCATCCTGAGGTCCATTTCTTTCCGAAGGAGTCTTTAGGACTTGGCGCCTTAACACCCTCTATAGCAGAGGTAGTCTTTAACAGGTTGTGTAGCTCTCGAGCAATCTTTGAATAGTCTTTCACAAACCTCCGGTAGTAACCGCAGAATCCAAGAAATGAGCGCAGCTCACTGATGTTATCTGGCCTGGGCCAGTTCATCACCGCTTCAATTTTGGTCGGGTCAGTTGTCACACCTTGTGCGGAAACAATGTGACCTACATATGTAACAGAGTTCTGGGCAAACCGACATTTGTCTATTGATAATTTCAGACCCTCTGCTTGGAGTCGATCCAACACCTTCAGCAATCGCTGTTCGTGCTCTTCTGGTGTCCTTCCAAACACTATGAGGTCATCAAGATAGACTAGGCACTCTTTGGGATTCATATCCCCCACAGTCTTCTCCATCAGCCTTTGAAAGGTGGCGGGAGCTCCAGTGACCCCTTGGGGCATCCTGGTAAACTCGTAGAATCCCAAGGGACAGATGAAAGCTGTCTTTTCCTGATCCTCCTTCTTCATGGGTACCTGATAATACCCAGACCTCAAGTCCAGAACGCTGAACCACTGGCTTCCAGAAAGGGCATCTAGCAGATCTTCTATCCGTGGCAGAGTATATTGATCTGGCACAGTCCTTTTGTTTAAAGTCCGATAGTCTATGCAGAGCCGGACTGTGCCATTCTTTTTCCTAACTACCACTATGGGTGAGGCATATGGACTTCTGGACTCTCTAATAATGCCAGATTCTTCCATCTGTTTGAGTATATCCCGGACATCTTCCACATCTCGAGGGGGTATTCTCCTTGATCTTTCTCTGAAAGCAGCTGGGTCAGAAAGTCTGATAGCATGTGTGGCACTCTTTGCACATCCCACATCCATTTCTTTCCTGGAGAAGACTTTCTCTCGAGTAGCTAATTTGGATCGGAGGCTATCTCTCCACTTTTGTGGTAGAGGAGAATCTTCCAGTTCAAAAACTATAGGTCCTTCATGATCACCTCCCTGTTCTGCCTTTACAGACATTACTGAAGAGACTTGGTCCAACAAGTGAATCACACCAATCTTCTGGTGACGATCAATTCTGATCTCTGTGGGTGTTAAGTTTCTTATCATTATCGGAAAATCTTTACACCAGTGATTCCGCCAGTCTTTCACCTCAGGTATGAGAGTCCACCCCTTTTTTGCATCCTCCTCAGGCAAGGACTCAATGAGGTATTGCCTGGTTCCTCCTGATATTTCATGGTGCATAGATGCTATGGCTCGTAGAGTCTTAGTCTCTCCAGGCCTTACAAATAAAGGTTCTTTCCCCGAGTAGTGGCATGATCCTGGTCTAGCTTGTAGGGCTAGTCGATGGCACTCTTTCCCTAGAACAGGGCTGACTTCCATCAGTCTGGTTAGAGATACATCTCCCACTTCAGTTAGGTAGGCCCTGAACATGTCCTGCACCATTCTTGCGTTGGTACCCAAAATTATTGGGGCGCACATTGTTTTCTTCATGGAGCATACAAGAGCTTCCAATTCCATAGGGCAGATCATTCCTGTGTTTAACTGTGGGATGGTTATTGTCACTCTTATACATCCCTCTACAGGCTGGGCCTGAGATCCCACTCCCCACAACTGCAACTCTCCTGCTGGCTCCAGGGGAATATGTTTTAGATGATGGTCATAGAAGTCTCTATTAATGATGGTGACCTGGGATCCAGTATCTAACAAGGCCGAGGCATGAATATCTTCTATTTGTAACTGTATCAGAGATTTGGGCCCGATCTTGGCCCCCACAGATAACATGGGTGTGGTTTTTTTTCCTCTTTTCCTGAAAGGACTGGTAACTTGAGCCTCCTCCAGCTCAATAGCTAGCACTTCCACTCCTGTATCTGATGAATTAGTGGGACACTCCCGCTTGAAATGTCCTGATTTTCCACACTTAAAACAGTTCCCTTGGGGGGACTGTTCCTCTGGGAATAACCTTCCTGTGGTCTCCCTGCGGTGCTGCCTCCTGGTAGGAGAATAATCTGTTCTTCTTGGCAATGACTTAGACAATAATTCTAATTCAGCTACCTTTTTTTTAAGGACGAACAGTTCCATATCCTCTTTCTCTGCAGCTTTAGAAGAATTTCCTTTTTGTGGAGGAGATGGGGACATTTGGTTCTCCAGTACTTTTGCTTTTCGGATCAGTGTGGAATAGGACAAGACTTGATCATCCAACTTAACTCTTAACATGATCATGACTGGATCATTGCTAAGGCCTCCCTTCTGAATTTGTTTGGATAGTCGAGCATCCAACTCAGATGCAGTGACTGCTCCATTATGAAACAGTTTTCCCAGTGACAATTGTAATCGATTGATATAGTCTGAAGCTTTCTCATGTTCCTTCTGTTTAGTGGCTAGGAACTTAATTAATAGATCATCAGAGTCCTCTGATTTTCCATACGCATCCTGCAAAACTTTCAGGTAATCTTGTGCAGTAGCTTGTTCATTCACTCCCCTAAACAGCCTTATCATATTCGTAGCTGGGAAACGAAGACTCTCCATTATCCGTTGTTTTTTTATGTTATCCGTACAAGACCATTCTTCCAATAATTGTACAGCATTATCCTTCCAGGCCTTAAAGGGTTCCTCCCCGGCAGGAACAGGCTGATTCCCAGAAAACACTTTCAGCTTACGGTAACTGTGGGTATGGGTAGCTGTTACTATGGCTTCTGAAAGTTTTTGCAGTATTTCAGATATGTTACTCTCTCCTGAACTTGTGGCTCTCAATAGGGAATCGCCTGGTTTTGGGGATGTTGGAGATGAGGGAACCACTAGATCTTGGGTCTTAGGGGCAGTTGTCCCTTGCACACTGGAAAAGTAGACATTTCGTTTGGGGATGGCCCCAGTCTCTACAGGGGTAACCGGTAATCTCCTGGCGGGTTTCTCTGACAAAGGGGACAGAATCTGGGAATAACTTGATACATTAAAGTCTCTTTGGCCTATACTGGAGGGTTGCTGCAGTGTAACCCCTTCCTCCTTATCAGGGAGAGCATACACTAAGCGACATCCTTCAGGAGCTGCTTCAAGAAGGTATAGACATGTAGGCCTATGACGGCCTCTCAAATCTGCATGGGAATATACTAACATGTAAGTTTGACCGTATGAATCATGCAGGATATCTCTGATGGTAGCCATCTCTATTCCCAGTACAATCTCTACGCACTTGGTGATATGTTTTATTTCACTATAGGGAGGTACCTGGCATATCATCACTGCATGATGCAATGGTACCTTCTGTTGCTGGGCCCAATCTGTTACAAATGGGAGTGTGGGCCGGGGAATTAACGTATCCTTACTGGGTGTACCCCAATTTATCTCAGCAGTGCCTCCAAATGTAACGGGGTTTGGCCTAGGCCCACAATTACCCCTGTGGGTCTTTACCCCAGCTACCTCCATGTGCTCTGCAGGCTGATCCTGAGTCTCCGCTACCTGGGAGTTGGGGTACATGACTGTGGCAGTGCCTCCACCTGACTGGGCATCCAGGGCAAGAATGGGTTTCCCAGACAGGAACATAATAAATAACTACAACACACACAGTAATAACAGTAAAACAGTATGAACATGTATTAAAGGATTATGGCAAATAAAAAATAAGGCAAGAAATACAGTGACTAACTAACACACCAACTCTCTCTAACCAGGCCCAGCACCCTCCCAAACCACCTGCGAACCCACCCTCAGACTTCACCCTAATGGCTGATGGGTACCAGTTGGTGCACAGAAATGTTGGGGCCCTTTAAGGTAATCCACATGCATTTAAACAGTTACAGCTCATAGGAAACTGCAATCCACAGGAAGAGCTGCTTATAAGTTTATGTGATGGACAGAATGCCATGTTAGTATGACAAGGAGAGAGGATACTTCTTACCACTAAACAGGCTGAAAGAAAACTCCAAGGTCTGCCAGTCATTTACTTTGTCTGCATTCTTCTCCACAGCTCTCTCACAGGGTCAGACTGCAGCTGGCAGCAAACACTAAATCAGCAGAGGAATGCTGTTACTTTACAAGATGAACTCTGCAGCTCTCTCACAGCCAGGCCTCACACACACCTTCACTGCTCTGACATGTCTGCTTCCTCCTGTGTCTTACACTCTTCTTTCAGTTTCACTTGATCACATGACCAACCAGTCTAATAGTTGCCTAGGCAACATCTCCTGCAGATTGTATACAGGTGCAAAAGTTCACAGGAAAATGTTCAACAGGAAGGGCTACATATATTAGCACTTTCACTAGCACTGAGCCCATTGTCACTGTCATATCCTCTACTAGTGCATTACAGCTACACTATATACATAAAGCTACACAATATATATTAGCACTTTCACTAGCACTGAGCCCATTGTCACTGTCATATCCTCTACTAGTGCATTACAGCTACACTATATACATAAAGCTACACAATATATATTAGCACTTTCACTAGCACTGAGCACAATGTCACTGTCATATCCTCTACTAGTGCATTACAGCTACACTATATACATAAAGCTACACAATATATATTAGCACTTTCACTAGCACTGAGCCCATTGTCACTGTCATATCCTCTGCTAGTGCATTACAGCTGCACTATATACATAAAGCTACACAATATATATTAGCACTTTCACTAGCACTGAGCACATTGTCACTGTCATATCCTCTACTAGTGCATTACAGCTACACTATATACATAAAGCTACACAATATATATTAGCACTTTCACTAGCACTGAGCCCATTGTCACTGTCATATCCTCTACTAGTGCATTACAGCTACACTATATACATAAAGCTACACAATATATATTAGCACTTTCACTAGCACTGAGCCCATTGTCACTGTCATATCCTCTACTAGTGCATTACAGCTACACTATATACATAAAGCTACACAATATATATTAGCACTTTCACTAGCACTGAGCCCATTGTCACTGTCATATCCTCTACTAGTGCATTACAGCTACACTATATACATAAAGCTACACAATATATATTAGCACTTTCACTAGCACATTGTCACTGTCATATCCTCTACTAGTGCATTACAGCTACACTATATACATAAAGCTACACAATATATATTAGCACTTTCACTAGCACTGAGCCCATTGTCACTGTCATATCCTCTACTAGTGCATTACAGCTACACTATATACATAAAGCTACACAATATATATTAGCACTTTCACTAGCACTGAGCCCATGGTCACTGTCATATCCTCTACTAGTGCATTACAGCTACACTATATACATAAAGCTACACAATATATATTAGCACTTTCACTAGCACTGAGCACATTGTCACTGTCATATCCTCTACTAGTGCATTACAGCTACACTATATACATAAAGCTACACAATATATATTAGCACTTTCACTAGCACTGAGCACATTGTCACTGTCATATCCTCTACTAGTGCATTACAGCTACACTATATACATAAAGCTACACGATATATATTAGCACTTTCACTAGCACTGAGCCCATTGTCACTGTCATATCCTCTACTAGTACATTACAGCTACACTATATACATAAAGCTACACAATATATATTAGCACTTTCACTAGCACTGAGCACATTGTCACTGTCATATCCTCTACTAGTGCATTACAGTTACACTATATACATAAAGCTACACAATATATATTAGCACTTTCACTAGCACTGAACACATTGTCACTGTCATATCCTCTACTAGTGCATTACAGCTACACTATATACATAAAGCTACACAATATATATTAGCACTTTCACTAGCACTGAGCACATTGTCACTGTCATATCCTCTACTAGTGCTTTACAGCTACACTATATACATAAAGCTACACAATATATATTAGCACTTTCACTAGTACTGAGCCCACTGTCACTGTCATATCCTCTACTAGTGCATTACAGCTACACTATATACATAAAGCTACACAATATATATTAGCACTTTCACTAGCACTGAGCCCATTGTCACTGTCATATCCTCTACTAGTGCATTACAGCTACACTATATACATAAAGCTACACAATATATATTAGCACTTTCACTAGCACTGAGCACATTGTCACTGTCATATCCTCTACTAGTGCATTACAGCTACACTATATACATAAAGCTACACAATATATATTAGCACTTTCACTAGCACAGAGCACATTGTCACTGTCATATCCTCTACTAGTGCATTACAGCTACACTATATACATAAAGCTACACAATATATATTAGCACTTTCACTAGCACTGAGCACATTGTCACTGTCATATCCTCTACTAGTGCATTACAGCTACACTATATACATAAAGCTACACAATATATATTAGAACTTTCACTAGCACTGAGCGCATTGTCACTGTCATATCCTCTACTAGTGCATTACAGCTACACTATATACATAAAGCTACACAATATATATTAGCACTTTCACTAGCACTGAGCCCATTGTCACTGTCATATCCTCTACTAGTGCATTACAGCTGCACTATATACATAAAGCTACACAATATATATTAGCACTTTCACTAGCACTGAGCACATTGTCACTGTCATATCCTCTACTAGTGCATTACAGTTACACTATATACATAAAGCTACACAATATATATTAGCACTTTCACTAGCACTGAGCACATTGTCACTGTCATATCCTCTACTAGTGCATTACAGCTACACTATATACATAAAGCTACACAATATATATTAGCACTTTCACTAGCACTGAGCACATTGTCACTGTCATATCCTCTACTAGTGCTTTACAGCTACACTATATACATAAAGCTACACAATATATATTAGCACTTTCACTAGCACTGAGCACATTGTCACTGTCATATCCTCTACTAGTGCTTTACAGCTACACTATATACATAAAGCTACACAATATATATTAGCACTTTCACTAGCACTGAGCTCATTGTCACTGTCATATCCTCTACTAGTGCATTACAGCTGCACTATATACATAAAGCTACACAATATATATTAGCACTTTCAGTAGTACTGAGCCCACTGTCACTGTCATATCCTCTACTAGTGCATTACAGCTACACTATATACATAAAGCTACACAATATATATTAGCACTTTCACTAGCACAGAGCACATTGTCACTGTCATATCCTCTACTAGTGCATTACAGCTACACTATATACATAAAGCTACACAATATATATTAGCACTTTCACTAGCACTGAGCACATTGTCACTGTCATATCCTCTACTAGTGCATTACAGCTACACTATATACATAAAGCTACACAATATATATTAGCACTTTCACTAGCACAGAGCACATTGTCACTGTCATATCCTCTACTAGTGCATTACAGCTACACTATATACATAAAGCTACACAATATATATTAGCACTTTCACTAGCACTGAGCCCATTGTCACTGTCATATCCTCTACTAGTGCATTACAGCTACACTATATACATAAAGCTACACAATATATATTAGCACTTTCACTAGCACTGAGCACATTGTCACTGTCATATCCTCTACTAGTGCATTACAGCTACACTATATACATAAAGCTACACAATATATATTAGCACTTTCACTAGCACTGAGCCCATTGTCACTGTCATATCCTCTACTAGTGCATTACAGCTACACTATATACATAAAGCTACACAATATATATTAGCACTTTCACTAGCACTGAGCCCATTGTCACTGTCATATCCTCTACTAGTGCATTACAGCTACACTATATACATAAAGCTACACAATATATATTAGCACTTTCACTAGCACTGAGCACAATGTCACTGTCATATCCTCTACTAGTGCATTACAGCTACACTATATACATAAAGCTACACAATATATATATTAGCACTTTCACTAGCACTGAGCACATTGTCACTGTCATATCCTCTACTAGTGCATTACAGCTGCACTATATACATAAAGCTACACAATATATATTAGCACTTTCACTAGCACTGAGCACATTGTCACTGTCATATCCTCTACTAGTGCATTACAGCTACACTATATACATAAAGCTACACAATATATATTAGCACTTTCACTAGCACTGAGCACATTGTCACTGTCATATCCTCTACTAGTGCATTACAGCTACACTATATACATAAAGCTACACAATATATATTAGCACTTTCACTAGCACTGAGCACATTGTCACTGTCATATCCTCTACTAGTGCATTACAGCTACACTATATACATAAAGCTACACGATATATATTAGCACTTTCACTAGCACTGAGCCCATTGTCACTGTCATATCCTCTACTAGTACATTACAGCTACACTATATACATAAAGCTACACAATATATATTAGCACTTTCACTAGCACTGAGCACATTGTCACTGTCATATCCTCTACTAGTGCATTACAGTTACACTATATACATAAAGCTACACAATATATATTAGCACTTTCACTAGCACTGAGCACATTGTCACTGTCATATCCTCTACTAGTGCATTACAGCTACACTATATACATAAAGCTACACAATATATATTAGCACTTTCACTAGCACTGAGCACATTGTCACTGTCATATCCTCTACTAGTGCTTTACAGCTACACTATATACATAAAGCTACACAATATATATTAGCACTTTCACTAGCACTGAGCCCACTGTCACTGTCATATCCTCTACTAGTGCATTACAGCTACACTATATACATAAAGCTACACAATATATATTAGCACTTTCACTAGCACTGAGCCCATTGTCACTGTCATATCCTCTACTAGTGCATTACAGCTACACTATATACATAAAGCTACACAATATATATTAGCACTTTCACTAGCACTGAGCACATTGTCACTGTCATATCCTCTACTAGTGCATTACAGCTACACTATATACATAAAGCTACACAATATATATTAGCACTTTCACTAGCACAGAGCACATTGTCACTGTCATATCCTCTACTAGTGCATTACAGCTACACTATATACATAAAGCTACACAATATATATTAGCACTTTCACTAGCACTGAGCACATTGTCACTGTCATATCCTCTACTAGTGCATTACAGCTACACTATATACATAAAGCTACACAATATATATTAGAACTTTCACTAGCACTGAGCGCATTGTCACTGTCATATCCTCTACTAGTGCATTACAGCTACACTATATACATAAAGCTACACAATATATATTAGCACTTTCACTAGCACTGAGCCCATTGTCACTGTCATATCCTCTACTAGTGCATTACAGCTGCACTATATACATAAAGCTACACAATATATATTAGCACTTTCACTAGCACTGAGCACATTGTCACTGTCATATCCTCTACTAGTGCATTACAGTTACACTATATACATAAAGCTACACAATATATATTAGCACTTTCACTAGCACTGAGCACATTGTCACTGTCATATCCTCTACTAGTGCATTACAGCTACACTATATACATAAAGCTACACAATATATATTAGCACTTTCACTAGCACTGAGCACATTGTCACTGTCATATCCTCTACTAGTGCTTTACAGCTACACTATATACATAAAGCTACACAATATATATTAGCACTTTCACTAGCACTGAGCACATTGTCACTGTCATATCCTCTACTAGTGCTTTACAGCTACACTATATACATAAAGCTACACAATATATATTAGCACTTTCACTAGCACTGAGCTCATTGTCACTGTCATATCCTCTACTAGTGCATTACAGCTGCACTATATACATAAAGCTACACAATATATAATAGCACTTTCAGTAGTACTGAGCCCACTGTCACTGTCATATCCTCTACTAGTGCATTACAGCTACACTATATACATAAAGCTACACAATATATATTAGCACTTTCACTAGCACTGAGCCCATTGTCACTGTCATATCCTCTACTAGTGCATTACAGCTACACTATATACATAAAGCTACACAATATATATTAGCACTTTCACTAGCACTGAGCACATTGTCACTGTCATATCCTCTACTAGTGCATTACAGCTACACTATATACATAAAGCTACATAATATATATTAGCACTTTCACTAGTACTGAGCCCATTGTCACTGTCATATCCTCTACTAGTGCATTACAGCTACACTATATACATAAAGCTACACAATATATATTAGCACTTTCATTAGCACTGAGCACATTGTCACTGTCATATCCTCTACTAGTGCATTACAGCTACACTATATACATAAAGCTACACAATATATATTAGCACTTTCACTAGCACTGAGCACATTGTCACTGTCATATCCTCTACTAGTGCATTACAGCTACACTATATACATAAAGCTACACAATATATATTAGCACTTTCACTAGCACTGAGCACATTGTCACTGTCATATCCTCTACTAGTGCATTACAGCTACACTATATACATAAAGCTACACAATATATATTAGCACTTTCACTAGCACTGAGCGCATTGTCACTGTCATATCCTCTACTAGTGCATTACAGCTACACTATATACATAAAGCTACACAATATATATTAGCACTTTCACTAGCACTGAGCCCATTGTCACTGTCATATCCTCTACTAGTGCATTACAGCTACACTATATACATAAAGCTACACAATATATATTAGCACTTTCACTAGCACTGAGCACATTGTCACTGTCATATCCTCTACTAGTGCATTACAGCTACACTATATACATAAAGCTACACAATATATATTAGAACTTTCACTAGCACTGAGCGCATTGTCACTGTCATATCCTCTACTAGTGCATTACAGCTACACTATATACATAAAGCTACACAATATATATTAGCACTTTCACTAGCACTGAGCCCATTGTCACTGTCATATCCTCTACTAGTGCATTACAGCTGCACTATATACATAAAGCTACACAATATATATTAGCACTTTCACTAGCACTGAGCACATTGTCACTGTCATATCCTCTACTAGTGCATTACAGCTACACTATATACATAAAGCTACACAATATATATTAGCACTTTCACTAGCACTGAGCACATTGTCACTGTCATATCCTCTACTAGTGCATTACAGCTACACTATATACATAACGCTACACAATATATATTAGCACTTTCACTAGCACTGAGCACATTGTCACTGTCATATCCTCTACTAGTGAATTACAGCTACACTATATACATAAAGCTACACAATATATATTAGCACTTTCACTAGCACTGAGCCCATTGTCACTGTCATATCCTCTACTAGTGCATTACAGCCAGTGGAGGCTCCTCCATTTGTGCACATGAGCACGTGCCCCCCTTTCAGATGCAGAGGAAAAAAAATAATTTTGCAGAATAAAATATAATTTTTCCAATAGCCCCCTATTAGAAAAATTATATTTTATTTCTAAACCCCCCCAAAAAAATTATGTTTTTTTAATTTTGCTGAATAAAATATAATTTTTCCAATAGCCCCCTATTAGAAAAATTATATTTTATTTCTAACCCCCAAAAAAAAATAATTCTGTTGCTTTTTTTTTAATTAAACATACAAAATTTTGTTTCCTGGTGTGTCTCTTTAAGGGAATCGCACGTGCGATAGAGCCCTATACCCTGCCTGTCAGTGAAGTCTATTTCACTGCAGGCATCTGGGCCAGGCTTAAGCTGCTTGTATATAGATCCCTGTTCGCACAAGCTGAAGTGTGCGAGTGGGGAGGGACAACTTCAAGGAGCCAAGTTCAGCTGCACTCTGATTAGCTGCAGGTAAACCTTCATCACCGGCTCCTCCCCCGTATCAAACAGGCGTTCTAGAACTTCTAGCCAAGTTGCCTGTGTGCCCTCGGATAGGCTGCGCCTGCTCGCACCATGATGCCGGTGACGTCATCACCGGCTCCTCCCCGCATCAACGGCGCGAAAAATTCAGTCTTGAGTTTACTGTTGAGCGGAGAGGAGTCAGTGAACTGAGAGCCTGACCCTGTCTGTGTCTACTAGTCTGAGCGAACTTTACTCTGCATGCCATTTGCCAACGATTAACAATAACAATACTAACTGACCTGTGTGCTACTGTGCTGTGCTGTAAAACTGTTGTTACCTGTTGAATTACAGTTACACAGCCAGCCAGCACTGACTTACTTAGTTCTTCTGCCTGTCTGTCTGTTAGACTAGCCGCCGGGCTAGCCCTAGGCTAGAGAGGGAAAGTTAGAGGGAAAGTTAGTGGGGCCGGAGGAACTGTCTGTCAGTCACTCACTTGGGCTGCTTTGCTTAGCTTTTTGGGCAGAATTTTGTTTTAAAAAACCAGCTCCCCTCCTGCTGGACGGTGGACAATACATTATAATTTATTTATTTGTGAGACACTGTGAGAGGCTTCTTAGTTCTTGCCTGGGGCCCTGTCCCCTCATTTTGAACAGAAAGTTATTTAGTCAGAGATAGATTGAGTCAGTCTGTCAGTGTCAGAGTGAGAGTGTAGTGAATTAGCAGCAGGCCAGATACTTAAAGTTAATTATTAGAATTAATCTACACTACTAGAGTAGGACTAGGGAGTAGTGTGGTTACTTTTAGTTTTAAATCAATAGATCATTAATTAGATTGCAAGTTTTGAATTTTTTTTTCTTTTCAAAAAAGCAGTTAACTGCCTGTGCTGTTATATTATTAACAGTCTAATTTATTATAAAATATAAATTATAATTATATTAGTTATATTATTTACCACAATTGTATATTTTTTAAAAACTTCACAGCTATTTACCTACAAGTTATATATTTCATAACACCCGCAAAACTACTTGCCTAAGCCTTATTGCCTTTGCCTACTAGTTTTAGACAGTAGTTGACCTTGATCATTGACGGCTGTCGTGTCACGGCTGCTACCTGCTGTAATTAACTATTTAAAACACTATTTTAGTTTAGAATTATTAGCAGTTTGCAGAGAGTCTCAGAGTTTATAAAACAATTATATATTTTATAACAGCTTCACAGCTACTTACCTACAGTCCTACAAGTTATATATTTTAGAACAAACGCAAAACTACTTGCCTACTAGTTTTAGACTGGAGTTCACCTTGCCAGTTGACGGCTGTCACGGCTGCTGCCTGCTGTAATTATACTACTTAAAGTTAAAACACTATTTTAGTTTAGAATTATTAGCAGATTGCAGAGAGTCTCAGAGTTTTTAAAACAATTATATATTTTATAACAGCTTCACAGCTACTTACCTACTACAAGTTGTATAATTTATAACAGCTGCAAAGCTAATTACCAACTTGACTTGCCTATTAAGTCAAGTTTTATATTTTATAACAGCAATACTACTATTTATATATTATAACAGCAAAACTACTTGTCTCAAAGTTATATATATATATCTATATTATAACAGCAAAACAACTAACCTACAAGTTATATATTTTATAAGAGCCGCAAGGCTACTTACCTAGTTAAAGTTATATATTTTATAACAGCAAAGGACTGTTCTTTGTGTGTAAACTAACAGTTAAGATGGCACTTAGTAAAATCAGTGTGTCTGAGCTAAAGCAATTACATTTTTCAACGTTACCCATGGAAAGAAAAATTTAAATTAAAATGCTCAGGCCAACACCTATGCTTAACCTTATCCAGGTGACAAAATGTAAAACTAGAGATTTCAAAAGAGAATTCAAACCCGAGGTATATGATAAATATGCATGGATTTGTGGCTGTGAATTATCTAACAGACTCTTTTGTTTTTATTGTCTCCTGTTTGCAAAACAAAGTGGTGAATCAAGCTGGGTGAGTTATGGTGTCGCCGATTTATCACATTTAAATCAAAAAATAAATAAACATAATTGTTCACAATCACATTTAAACTCCACATTAGAGTTTAATTTGCTAGGAAGGGTTGATATTCGACAACAACTTGACAGTGCATATCGTTTAAATATTAAAAAACATAATGAGCAAGTAACGAAAAATCGTTATGTTCTTTCGAAAATAATTAATTGTATTTTATTTTGCGGCGCATTTGAACTTGCACTTCGAGGACATGACGAACGCGATGATTCATTAAATCCAGGCATTTTCAGAGGTCTTATAAACTTCTCAGCAGAACTTGATGCATCTCTAAAAGAACATCTCGCTAGTGCCACTGTTTTTAAAGGAACGTCAAAAGAAATTCAAAACGATTTATTAGACTGTATGCTTACTGTTTGCCAGAACCAAATAAAGAAGGAAATCTCAAATGCAAGTTTTGTAGCAGTGATAGCAGATGAAACTACTGATGTTTCATCTGCCTTCCAATTGGTTGTTGTTTTTAGATACATTATAGGTAACGGACAACCGGTTGAGAGATTCTGGGAATTCACTAATCCAGCTGGACATGATGCAGAATCTTTAGCTACGTGTATTCAAGCTACTTTGGAAAAAGTTATAGACAACCCAGAGAAACTGATATCGCAGAGTTACGACGGTGCAAGCGTGATGAGTGGTCAGCATGCAGGTGTTCAGGCTATAATTAAACGTACCTACAAGAATGCACATTTTGTGCATTGCTATGCACATCAGCTCAATTTAATTGTCAGCCAAGCAAGCAGTCAAAATCAACAAGTTAGAGTATTTTTTTCAAATCTAAGTGACATTACTAACTTTTTTAGTAACTCGCCACAAAGGATAGCTATTCTAGATGAAACTGTTAGAAGAAGGATACCTCATGGTTCAGCCACCAGGTGGAATTTCAAGAGTCGAACCGTCAATACAGTTTTTGAAAACAAGGAACAGTTAATTGAATGCATGGAAAAAATAGAGTCAACATCGAAAAAAGAAATAGCTATAAATCAAGCAGGGGCTATTCGGCGTATGTTACAAGACTCGGTATTCGTGTTTTGGCTTACAGTTTTTCACAATATTATGCCACATGTAGATGTGTTATACAACCAACTTCAGAAAGCACAAACAGATGCGGCACTTATTAGAAAACATATTAACACTTTCCAGCAGACAATGGAAAACGAAAGGAATAGAATGGACACAGTGACCATGACGATATAAGAAACAGAGGAAACATCTAGGAAAAGGAAGAGAGAAAATATTCACATTACTCAGACTGTGGCAGCTAAAGAGATATGCGATGTTATCACGAATCAAGTAAAAGATAGATTTTCTTTTATAACTCACTACTCGGCTGTTTCTCTCCTCCAAGCGGAAAAATTTGCGGATTACGAGAAAAAATTTCCAAATCAGCTTCTTGAACAAACATCAGCTGTTTATCACACATTACAGAAAGATCGCCTGAAAACGGAACTAGGAGTAATTTACAGAAGACCAGATTTCCGAAATATGAATGGTGCCATCAGTCTTCTACAGTTTGTAATAGAAAATAACTTGGACAGTACTTTCTCGGAGACCTACAAACTGTTGCAAATTATTTCGACTATTCCCGTGACAACTGCTGAGGCTGAGAGATGTTTCTCAACTTTAAAACGAGTTAAGACATTTCTAAGGAGCACCATGACTGAGGAAAGACTGACTGCTCTAGCCATGCTCACAATTGAAAAACAATTGATCAATGACATGCCTACATTCACTGAAAATGTTATTGATTTATTTGCCTCAAAAAAAGACAGGCGGATTGACTTAATTTACAAAAATTGTACTTGAGTTATCAACATTCTGTTTTAATCTTTACCGTTGAAGTTAATTATTAAGCACTAGTGTAATAGAAATAATCTTCTTTTGTAGAAAGTAAAATGTTGGTGTATTTATATAAATGTTGCCACGGCCTTTGGCTGCATTGCCTAATATCGAACACTGGGGGCTAGGGCAACAATAATTGAGATGTGGTTTTATTTCTCTATAAAGTGGAAGGTTCTTTAAATCCAGGAATATATATATTTTCATAAATGTACATTCAAGATACTTATTATTTCGCAGCTTTGATTAATCATTTGGTTAATATATATGTTATTATATAATTTAACTGAGCATGTATATTTTAAGACTAGACATGAGTATACTGAAGAATATGGATTCTTGTATATTAATGTAAATATTAGACATGGTCATAATATTAAATATTATAAATATATATATAAATATATATATATATATACTTACTACTGATAATATCTTAAGAGATTAACTTAATAGTCATTTTGCAAACAGGATCTTGTTTTTATTGTCTCCTGTTTGAAAAACAAAGTGGTGATTCAAGTTGGGTGAGTTATGGTGTCGCCAATTTATCACATTTAACTCCAAAAATATAAATAATTGCTACCAATCACATTTATACTCCCCATTAGAGTTTAATTTGCTATGAAGGATTGATATTCGCCAACAACTTGTCAGTGCATATTGTTTGAATGTTAAAAAACACAATGATCAAGTAACCACAAATCGTTATGTTCTTTCCAAAATTATGAATTGTATTCTATTTTCCGGCGCATTTGAGCTTTCAGTTCGAGGACATGATGAACGCGATGATTCATTACATATTGGGAGACTTAAAAGGATTGTAATTTAATACTAGTATGATAATAATAATCAGCTATACTATTAACTATTTGAAATCAATTGATTAATCATTTCATATTCTGATATTACATTGCATTTAATTAGAATTCTGTAGTGATTAATTTATTGTAACGATATTTATATTTCCTTATTATCCCACTTTAATATAAATATATTCCATATTTGAAGTCATTGCTTAATAAAGTATAGGAGTATATAAAACTATATGAAAATTAGGTACAAGTCATTTCATATGAAATTTTGTCTTCTATATGCTTGCATCGATTCTAAGCTAGAAAACCTTTCCAGACGTATATGTGGATTCACACCTTCAAAAGTATTGTTAGTCTCATCATTTGTATATCATACAAGGGATAATTACTTACTTTCCTGAAGATTGAGCATATCTGAACTAAAGTACAGAATTGTTTCTCTGTCACCCCAGAGAGGTAACATGGTTATCTTGTTTGTAGAGATCTAATCTCATTAAGCGATGAAGTAAAGAATCTTTTGAAGCTTAAACTTTAACAAATGGTCCCTTTGTATATTTTTTAGATATCCTGCCTGTGAGCTGTATTGGAGCATAGTATTTATATATAATTGATGTTACATTTCATAAAAATATATTTCATATCTGAGTACATTACTTTAATACAGTTTGAGTGCATGAAATCATATACAGTTGTATGCAAAAGTTTAGGCACCTCTGACAATTTCCATGATTTACAGTTATAAATAATTGGCTGTTTGGATCAGTAATTTCATTTTGATCTATCAAATAAATGAAGGACACAGTAAAAATTCAGTAGTGAAATTAGGTTTATTGGATTAACAGAAAATGTGCAATATGCATCAAAACAAAATTAGACAGGTGCATACATTTGTGCACCCTTGTTATTTTGTTGCTTTGAATACCTGTAACTACCTAGCACTGATTAATTGGAAGAAAAAATTGGTTTGGTGAGCCCATTAAGCCTTAAACTTCATAGACAGGTGTATCCAATCATGAGAAAAGGTTTTCAGGTGGCCAATTGCAAGTTGTTCTCTATGACACTCCTCTGAAGAGTGGCAACATGGGGGCCACAAAACAACTCTCAAATTACCTAAAAACAAAGATTGTTCAACATCATGGTTTAGAGGAAGGCTACAAAAAGCTATTGCATAGATTTAAGATGTCAGTGTCCACTGTGAGGAACATAGTCAGCATGGTGAGGATATGGAAGGCACAGTTCTTGTTAAGGCCAGAAGTGGCAGGCCAAGTAAAATATAGGATAGGCAAAGGATGATAAGAACGGTCAAAAACAGCCCACAGACCACCTCCAAAGACCTGTACTACTGGGAATATTGTTGAGGGTCTCATGGATTCCACTCAATATCAGCAGATACTTGAGAATAATGTTGAGGAATCAGTCACAAACTTCAGTTGAAGTTACCCCCAGGCCGGGGCTGGATATTTCAAGAAGACGATGACCAAAAACACTGCTGGTTCAAATGGGTGGGGCCATTTCATGGGCGTGACTTTTGCAAAGGGGTGTGGCTTTTAAAAATGGGTGTGGCTTGTCGAAAGGGGCGTGGTTTTTAAAAAGGGGCGTGTTTTTTCAAAGGGGCGTGGTTTTCTAAAAGGGGCAGGGTCTTGTGCACCCCCATCCTAAAAATTCACCAGCCGCCACTGGCTGTTATGTGCTAATGTTAATAATATATATTGTGTAGCTGTTATGTGCTAGTGTTAATAATATATATTGTGTAGCTGTTATGTGCTAGTGTTAATAATATATATTGTGTAGCTATTATTTACTAGTGTTAATAATATATATTGTGTAACTGTTATGTACTAGTGTTAATAATATATATTGTGTAGCTGTTATGTGTTAGTGTTAATAATATACATTGTGTAACTGTTATATGCTAGTGTTAATAATATATATTGTGTAACTGTTATGTGCTAGTGTTAATAATATATATTGTGTAGCTGTTATGTGCTAGTGTTAATAATATATATTGTGTAACTGTTTTGTGCTAGTGTTAATAATATATATTGTGTAACTGTTATGTGCTAGTGTTAATAATATATATTGTGTAGCTGTTATGTGCTAGTGTTAATACTATATAGTGTGTAGTTGTGATGTGCTAGTGTTAATAATATATATTGTGTAGCTGTTATGTGCTAGTGTTAATAATATATATTGTGTAGCTGTTATGTACTAGTGTTAATAATATATATTGTGTAGCTGTTATGTGCTAGTGTTAATAATATATATTGTGTAATTGTTATGTGCTAGTGTTAATAATATATATTGTATAGCTGTTATGTGCTAGTGTTAATAATATATATTGTGTAACTGTTATGTGTCAGTGTTAATAATATATATTGTGTAGCTGTTATGTGCTAGTGTTAATAATATATATTGTGTAACTGTTATGTGCTAGTG